>NC_137806.1:14849785-14927954 GCF_963383645.1 Muscardinus avellanarius
GACAGAGTCAGGGGCAGAAGGTGACAAGCAGCCTAAGTAAACCCACCCAGTTAGAAAATCCTCAAAAGTAGAAGTAATATATTGAACATCTAAATCGCTTTAGAGAAGACAATGGTTGTTGCACATTCTTGCATTAATGTTCTGTGCATGTGACTATATTCATTTATTTATTTGTGGGGATCCAGCCCATTCTACTTCTGAGCTCCACCCCAACCTTTTTAATATTTATTTACTTGTTTATTTATTTATTTAGTGATATTGGAGATGGAATCCATGGGCATTCTACCTCCGAGCTATACCCCCAGCCTTATTTTTTCTTCTTTATTTTTAAAAATTCTTTGAAACAGAGTCTCACTGAGTTGCAGAGGGCCTCACTAAGTAGTAGCTGAGGTTATCCATGAACCATGACCCTCCTGTCTCAGCATCCCAAATTCTGGGATTACAAGCATGAGCCACCATGTCCGGCCACCTCAATCATTTTTAAATTTTTAGTTTAAACAGGCTCTCACAAAGTTGCTGAGGCTGGCCTCAAGCCTGCACTCCTCCTGTCTCAGCCTCCCAAGTACTATGATTACCGGCATACGCCACCTCACCCAGCTTGCTTGTGGCTTTTGGAGTGTTTTAATTTGTTGAGTGAGATCTTGAGGGTGATGAGTTCATGAAGTTTCACATCTCTTCAGCACCTGGAAATAGCTTCCATGGTATTTTCATTAAGCTGTGAGGACAAAAAGAAAGTTGAATTCACAAAATGAATGACCGTTGGACATTATGATTAACAAGGACAGATTATAGTCAGGAAGTGTTGTGAATTAATTAGTGTACTTCGAGACAGTAGAAGTCCTGGATGCTTCCTGACGAGTAAGGCAACGAGAAAGGGAGAACCAGTGCTCCTCTGTGCCGTGTGACACGGCTTTGCACGCATCTGCTCTCTGTTCTCATAGAGATGCAGGCTCCAGCATCTGCACAGCTTTACAGATGCTCCCAGACTGAAGTCACTGCCACCTTTGCAAATTCAAAGCCTGAATTTTTTTTTAATTTGTGTCATACTGGGGATTGAATCCAGGGACATTCTACCTCTGAGCTACACTCCACCCCCCCCCCCTTTTTTTTTAGTTGTTGGTTTGAAACAGGGTCTGGCTAGGCTGCTGAGAGCCTTGCTACTTTGCTGAGGCTGGCTTTGAACCTTCGATCCTGTTTCAGCCTCCCGAGTGCTGGGATCACAGCAAACACCATGTGCTTGGCTCTGATCATGTCTTATATCCAGGAAGACCGGATGGCCTGGTCCCTCAGGAGTCTGTGCTCTGCCTTTGACCCTGGCACTTTCAGACGTGTCCCAGTTGGGACACTGGCCCTCAGCTGGCCTGAAGGAGCCCTCCACAAGCGCTATGACTTCAGGCCACATTCGCATCGTGTCTCCAGAGCTTGCTCTTCTGAGGTGCTCTCACTGCCCAAAATCCTGGATAAAAAGGATTCCTAAATCACTTCTGCAAAGGATGAAAAGGAACGGTGTTGGCACCTTAAGCCACCGAGTTCTTCCTGAGCGGTGTGAAAGCCGTAGGCCCATGGGCTTTGAATGCAAGTGGCCATGATGCTGGGTCCTGGGCAGGGAGGGTCGGGAGGGAATCGTGGTTTTGATGCTGGCCTGTGCTGCCCTGTTGATTACGAGAAGAATTCTGTTTGACTCACTCCCATGATAGGAGCAGTGGTAAATAGCGCTTCCACATGTACACGCAAGCCCTGAACTCATGAACCAGGAGCACTGAGGCAGCAACTTGATACGCAGTAACCTGTTAGCTTACTTTTTCTGCATCTGTCAGGGCCAACAAGCCCCGAGAGCTGGGAGCTGCTGGCTCACCCCGTTGCTAGAGAAATGCCACGGAGCGCGAACAGCCGTCCCGCCCGCCCTCGGGCCGGTGTCGAGAAACTGCTGATTATCACTTGATGTCCGTCATTCTATTTGAACCGGAGTCAGCTGTGTGGACAGAAGTTCCTCTGGCAGAGAAAACAACTGCACCCAAGAAACCACTCACTGTACATTTCTGGCCACTTGCTCACCAGATGGTTAGCCATGACAGGCTGCAGTAGACTCAGTTCAATTCACTCACCAAATACGGGGCTTATCCTACTGGGAGCTCAATAAACATCCGAAGCACTGGCTCACGCCCTACTCCTTTGTTCTTCCAAGTAGAAATATAAAGCACATTACTTACTTATTTTGGTGATGATAAATACACATGAAATAATGAGACATAAAACATTTTACTAATTTATTTATTGGTACTGGGGATTGAACTCAGGAGCATTGTACCTCTAAGCTACCCCTCTCAGCCCTCCTTATTATTTATTTATTTGTTTGTTTATTATTTTTGCAGGACTGAGGATGGAACCCAGAGGTGTTCTACCTCCAAGCTACAGCCCCAGCCCTAGTTTTTGTTTTTTATTTTGAAACAGGGTCTCACTAAGTTGCAGAGGGCCTCCCTATGTATTTGAGGCTGGCTGTGAACCCGCGATCCTCCTGTCTGAGCCTCCCAAGCGCACTTGCATATCTATGCTTATAGCAGTGCAATTCACAATGGGCAAATTATGGAACCAACCTAGGTGTTTGTCAACAGATGAATGCATAAAGACAGTGCAGTCTACACACACAAGTTTATAATCCCAGTACTTGGAAGGCTGAGACAGGAGGACCGCAGGTGGTTCTGGGATTCCTGGAAACCCTTCTATCTCGGGGCTACACTCCCAGACTATATATATATATATATATATATATATATATATATATATATTTTTTTTTTTTTTTTTTTTTTTTTGAAACAGGGTCTCTTAAGCCAGTGCAGCTGGCTTCGAACCTGCACAATCCTCCTGTCTCCACCTCCCAAGCATGGGGATTACAAGCGTGCGCCACCACACCCGGCGTGAGGCCCTGTTTTAAAATAAAGAATAAAAAATAAGGCTGGGGGTGTAGCTCGGAGGTAGAATGCCCCTTGGTTCAATCCCTAGTACCAAAAACCCTAACTTTTATTGGTAAAAGTAATTATGCATTAGAGTGAGATTCAAAGTGATACAAGCATACACCCACAGCACTTCGTATGTTTCTCTACGTGTAACCTCCCTGTCCTTCCAAACACCACTCTCCTGTATGTGTTAGCGAGACTGATAGTGAAATTTCCTTCTAGTAGGACTTAACCTGACCAAGCTGTCCCTCCTCCCTCCTCATGGTCCCCTCCCTCCCTCCTCGCTCCTCATGTTCCCCTCCCTCCCTCTTCGCTCCTCATGGTCCCCTCCCTCCCTCCTTGCTCCTCCTGCCCCTCCCACTACTCTGCCATTTTCCCTCCTCATTTTTTTTTATGGTCAAGTTATTTTTTTATTTTTTATTTTTTAATTTATTTTTATTGGTGCATTGTAATCATACATCACATTGGAATATAAGACTTGAGAGGATATACAAGCACACATCATCCATTTAGCCCTCATCCAGCCCCCATCCCATTCCCTCCCCCTCCCTCGATCTCATGCTGGTTTGGTGATTAACTTTGATACATATGTTTATGTACCTCCTGCTTTTTAAAGAGGCTCCATCCTCCCCTATTCCATACCCTCTGATTGGTCACCTTAATTGCTTCACTATAGGGCCCTTTCTATAGCTCGACCACTTCCTGTTGCCCGTTTCCTCCTAGTTATTGCAGATTAGGGGAAGCATCTGGTTTTAATTTTCTGCGATATTTCTCTGTGCATGCCGCGTTGCAAATACCGATCCCACTCTTGACGGCCCCAGTTGTGGCCTGGCTACCTGGTGGACTGATCAGACCTCGCTGCCTCAAGCAGCAGCCTTGCCTCATGGGAGGCCCCGGTTCTGACCTCGCTGGCCCCAACACTGGCCTAACCCCTCACCTGGCTCCGATCCCGGCCTCGGAGGCCCCAGCACCGGCCTTGCCTCACGGCAGGCTCCGATGTTAGCTGATGGCCCCAGCATCGGCCTAACCCCTAGGCAGGCTCCGATCCAGGCCTCAAGGCCTCAGTAGTGGCCTTGCCTCACGGAAGGTTCCAATGCCAGCCAGTGGCCCTGGCACTGGCCTAACCCCTCAGCTGGCTCCAATCCCGGCCTCGGAGGCCCCAGCACCGGCCTTGCCTCACAGCAGGCTCCGATGTTAGCCGATGGCCCCGGCATCGGCCTAACCCCTAGGCAGGCTTCGATCCAGGCCTTGGAGGCCCTTTCTCGTGGCAGGCTCCGATCCTGGCCTCTCTGGCCCCAGCACCGGCCTAACCCCTCGGCAGGCTCCGATCCCAGCCCTGGAGGCCCCAGCACCGGCCTTGCCTCATGGGAGGCTCCGATCCCGGCCTCGCTGGCCCCGGCACCGGCCTAACCCCACGGCAGGCTCCGATCCCTGCTTCAGAGGCCTCAATAACGGCCTCGCCTCACGGAAGGCTCCGATGCCGGCCATTGGCCCCAGCACTGGCCTAACCCCTCGGCAGGCTCTGATCCCGGCCTCGCTGGCCCCAACACCGGCCTAACCCCTCAGCAGGCTCCAATCTGGGGTTAGGCCGGTGCCGGGGCCAGCGAGGCCGGGATCAGATCCTGCAGTGAGGCAAGGCCAGTTCTGGGGCCTCTGAGGCCAGGATCAGAGCCTGCTGAGGGGTTAGGCTGGTGCCAGGGCCATTGGCCGGCATCGGAGCCTTCCCTCCTCATTTGACTGGACTCCCTTTTGCTTCCAATTTCTGTTCTGGCTTCCACATGTAAGGAAAAACGTGTGACCCTGGACTTTCTGAGACTGGCTGACCTCACTTAGCATAATGTTTTCTAGTCCCATCAGGATAACTTCATCTTAGGTGAAATCAAGGTCTCTCTACAACCAAAGATACAAACAATGTGAACAATTTTGCTAAGTGTGGTAAAACTGGATCTAATCCAGGAGGATGCCGAGGTAACATTTAGGAAATGATGACTGTAGAGATGTTCTTCCAAGAGCGATTGCCCAGGTAGCTTTCTTCAGTTTTGCTAAAATCACTGGATTTGGAGAGTTCCTAGTTTGGAGCTCATAACTTACACTGGTTTGTTTGTTTCTAAATCATTTATGTGTGTGGAGAATGGAATGAAATGACAAAGACAAAAAGGTATTTTTTGAGAAACAGTGGTGATCATCCAGGTGAGGATCCTGGAGGGTCTGGAATGTCACTAAGCCAGTGGGACACAGGAGGAGGAGACTCCAAGGACAGGTGCACTCAAAGTTTTAAAGTGAATACCTAGAAATAATGTCTCACAGAAAACAAAGGAGGAGAGAAGAGATCTTGTGAGGAGGAATGTAGTGGCCACCACCAATAGGACCAGTGACCAAACTTTTTTATGTGCGTGGTACTGGAGGCTAAACCCAGGGAAGTCTACCTCTGAGCTACACCCCCAGGCCTATTTTATTTTCTATTCTGAAACAGCATCTCACTAAGTTGCTGAGGGCATTGCTAAGTAGTCCTCAAATCTGTGATTCTGCTGTCTCAGCCTCCTAAGTACTAAGATTATAGGCATGTGCCACCATGCCTGGCTAGTAACCAAACTTTGAGGGCTGGCTCAGTGTCCCAGGTACCACTGGACTGTTTACATATATTATTCTACTTAAACCTTACCCTAGTTTGGATCTGGAATGTTCCCCACTGGCCCATGTGCTAAAAGTTTGGTCCTCAACTTGGTGCAGTTGGGAGGTGGTGGAACCTTTAGGAGGAGGGGCCTAGAGGAGGAAGTGAGATCATTGGGGGTGTGGCCTTTAGGGAGCTATTAGGACCTGGGCCCCTTCTCTCTCTTTTTCTGCTTCCCGGCTGCAGTGAGATGAACAGACCTCTGTCTCATGCTCCTACTGTATTGTGTTATCACATGGCCAAGCAACCAGGGACTGGAATCTCGGAAACTGTGAGCCAAATAAACCTTTCTTTGTTATAAGTTATTTGTCTCAGGTATTTTGTCACAGTGATAGAAAGTTGACTAACAAGCCTCCCAAGGAACAGATCTATGGGCCCTCATATTATCTCCATCTTTTTGTGTGTGTGTGTGTGGTATTGGGGGTGGAACCCAGAGGCTCTTCTACCTCTGGGCTACACTCCCAGACCTTTTTTTTTATTTTATTTGGAAACAGGGTCTCACTAAGTTGCTGAGAGCCTCAATAAGTAGCTGAGGCTGACTTCGAACCTGTGTGATCCTCCTGTCTCAGCCTCCCAAGCGCTGGGATTACAAGTGTATGCCACCACGCCTGGCTTTATCTCCATTCTTTAAAGAGGGAAACTAGATGTCAGAGAGTTCAAATAACACTGCTTATAATAATACCCCGGGAGCTGGGTGTGGTGGCTCATACCTGTACTCCTAGTACATAGGAAGAGGAGAAAGGAGGATTGCAGGTTTAAGGCCCTCCTCAGCAATTCAGCAAGGCCCCAGAAACTTAATGAAACCCTGTTTCAAAGTAAAAATAAAAAGGGCTGGGCTGTATCTCTAAAGTAGAATGCCCCTGGGTTCAATTCCACAATATAAAAAAAAAACAAAACCTGGAATTCACAATCTCAATGCCTCTGAAGCCCATTTGTTTACCATAGGATAATGTATAGATACACAATGATACAGACATCAAGTAGGAAATAGTGCTGCTTGGAAGTCACTGGGGAACGATGTCTCAGGTGAATGGTGTGTTGAAGTGTGGAAGTAAAGTAAGAGAGGAGAGGGAGGCAGCAGAGAACAGGCTTGGAAGAGACAGAGTGCTTTAGACTGAAGGGCAGACAGATCATATGTCTTCACTGGGTATCAGAATTGCTGTTGTATTTGTTAGTCTTAATTATGGTGGTTCGGAGATTATATGTAGAAATAATTAACCTTGACATCATTTAGAAATCAAAATGTTTCCAACTTTGCTTTCGTGTATGTCCTCATAAAGCCATGTGTTAAAGTTTTGTCCCCAGGATGGTGCTAGGGTGCTGGGGTACTGGGTATTGGAAAGTGATAAAGCCTAAAGGTAGTGGTTCCTCCTGATCATGGACTGGAAGCTCCAAAACAGTGAACCAAAGTAAACGTTTTTTAAAATAAATTGATTGTTTCAGGTACTTGTCATAGTGATGGAATATTGACTAACACCAATCCCTAAAGCAATTCTGTCTCTCTTTTATACTGAATCCCAAACAAGAGATCAGCAGTAATAAATTATATAGAGTAGGGGATCAAGTCAGCTGCTGGCCAGTAGAGCTTGGGCTGACCCTTGGGGCCCCTATGATTGTTGGGCGATCATCCTCTGGTTAACCAAAAACTTCTCTAATCAAATTGATAATATCTAATCCAAATAGAGAGTTCATCAAAAAACAGCCAGCAATTATTTACATACATGGAATTGCTATTGTGGGATGGACTTTTTGGAGGGAGCACTTTCTAGGCTAAACAAGAACTTTTTAGTTTCTTATTTATTCAAAAAGCATTCCCACTGGGCTGCTGGTTCTGTCAGCCAATCACAAATGCCAAAATTGCTGGCTAATTGCTTTGATGTGAGTGCCAGCTCTCTTCTGGGGCTTCTGAAGGGCTAACATCTCCTTGACCCTCCCATCTCTACTCTTGGACCCTGGGAGATGCACAGCTGGTCATGAGAAAGGGTGACAGTGGCCACTTTCCCTCCTCTTTAGATGAGATTAGTGGGAGAGATGGAGACTGAATTATTCCAGCCACTTACAGGCCAAGGGTTGATGGAATTGGAATAGCTGATTTTCATACTTGTTGGATTGTGTATCTAGGGGAATTTAGACTCCTTTCTACCCCTCCTTCTCTCTAATTTGGAAACACTCCACAAAGAATTGGAGGGCATGGAGAGGGCATGCTTTGCAATTATCCAGGAGGTTTCAACATGGTGATGTAAATAACTAAATAATTATACTTCGCCAAGGCCTTGTTAAACTTGTCTTTTAAGGAGAAGACATAACTTTTAGTTTCTTTCTGGATGAAACAAGCTCTTTCATATCTATCATAATTATTAGTGCTCTTTATGAAGTATTTACAGTTGTCGCCTTCGCTGGGGACATAGCAGGATTCTACTTCCTGGCCCTTTAGTGGGTAGCAAGGGTCTGAAGACCATTTTGGCCCATGAGTTGGAATAGGAAATGTCTGTCTCTTCTGTGCTAGAGGACTCAGTCTCCTGTTGGGGGCCCCCTATGGCTTTCTTTTCTCTCTGGCATGGCAAGCAGATATATATATATATATATATATATATATATATATATATATATATATATATATATATTTTTTTTTTTTTTTTGTGGTCCTGGGGTTCCTAGAAGCCCTTTACTGACCTGGATACCTGAACATTTAGGAAGAACATATCCCCCCTCCAGTTCCTCAGGATGCCTACTAACTCAACACTCAGTGGCATATAGTATGAATGAGAAATCAGCTTTGGCAGCTTCAAGCCACACAAAGTCCTTGAAAATATTTGTTACTATAGCATAACTCGGATGAATAGAAAGTTCTAAGCTGTATTTCAAGTACATGTTTCACCTGTATTATTTAATAAACCCTTTGGGTCACTCTACCTTAAGTATCTTGGAATCAAAGATGGTCTTGTGTTCTTTTTGTATTCCTGGCATTTTGTTTTTATTGGTGCATTATATTCATACATCATATTGGGGTAATATTCCTGGCATTTTGAAGAGATTCCATTTCTTAATGAAAGTTGTGTGAATGTTTGGATACCTGCAAATATGGAGAAATGGGAAGAAAACAGTAACCCAAATCCAATGTTTCTCTAAAATGTTATGTAAGCTAACAGTTTCAGCTTCTCCTAAATTGTCCTCAAAGGAGCTGCTTTTATTTATTTATTTATTTCTGTGAATGTTTGTACTTGTTACTGATGATGAAACCCAGGCACATTTTACCTCCAAGCTATACCCCAGCCCTATTTACTTTTGAATTGGAAACAGGGTCTCACTAAGTTGTTGAGGGCCTCTCTTTAGTTGCTGAGACTGACCTTGAACCTGTGATCCTTCTATCTCAGCGTCCTAAGCACTAGGATACAGGCATGCGTCACAGGCACTGCTTTTAAGACCAAAATTTCACCAAGTTTGTTTTCTGTTTTTCTGCACTGTCTCTTAAGTCTCTAGAAAAATCATAATAAATCACAGAAAAATAATCTTTTGGGGTAAAAAGAGGAAGGAAAGAGAGAGATAAAGACAGAAAAGAAAAAAAAATTTGGTTAATCCACAGACCACACAATTATAGCTGAAAATTAGCTATATTTACATCAGAGGCATTATTTTTGTCCTGGATAATAGGAATGCTTACAGGATCCATCTGGGGATGGAAGAGTTAGCCTCGTGGACAGTGGTCTCAAATATCTGCCACTCACAGCCATCCACACAGTGACTTGTTAAGTAACTATTTATTTTTCCGTAGTTTGATCAGATGCAGTTGGTCGGGATCACTGACTTGGCTGATTTGGGGACTGAGGTATCGTAATATCAAGGGGCTACAATTCTAGCCAAAAGCTAAGAAAGATCTGAGTCAAATAAGCTGAAATATTGACTAGAACTTGAGGCTTCTCTCACTACCTACCCTTTTGTGTAGTAGTCTAGGAACTGCTCACTCTCTTTTATTGTTTAGAGTCCTGAACTGTGTTACTTAAGACAGCCATGACCAACTTGGCATGGTGGCACATGCCTGTAATCTCAGTACTTGAGAGGCGGAGACAAGAGGATCACAGGTTCAAGGCCAGCCTCAGCTACATAGTGAGACTCTGTCTCGAAATAAAATAACAAAAAGGGCTTGGAGGCACATGCCTGTAATCGCAGTCCTTGGAGGCCGAGGCAGGAGAATTACAGGTTTGACGCTAGCCTCAGCTACTTAGTGAGTTTCTGTTTGAAATAAAAAATAAAATAGGGGCAAGGGTGTAGTTCAGAGGTAAACTGCCTCTGGGTTCACCCTCTAATACCCCCTCTCCTCCTACACACACCAAAAAAAAAAAAAAAGAAGCCCCAGCCTCACCCTGCCTCATCCTCCTCTGACAGGTGGATGACCTCCGTTACTCCTCTGATTGGTGGACGGCCTGCTCTATGCCTCTAACAGATGGATGGCCTGAGCTGTTCTCTCTTTTGACTCGCTATTTAGCTGCTGGTTTCCCCACTGAAGTGTCCTGCATGAGGACAGAGGATGCTGGTCCTGCTCCTGCTTCAGCTCTGGAGCAGATGGTGACAGGTGCACACTCGACACCTGGTGTGTGCCTGCTCCCCACATGAGTGGTAAATGAGTGTGTGCGCCCAAACTGCTTGAATCAGGAGTTCATATGCTGACGCCTAGGATGCGGAGGACACGGAAGAACCTAGGGTGCTCGGCGCAGCTCGGCCACAGTGGGCAGCGTGTGGGTCGTGGTGTCCAGGCCCACGACCACCATCCAGGTCACTTCAGGTGGGGGTGGGAAGGAGGCCCAGTACCTTGCATCCAACAGGCCCTTTAGCAGAGGCGGCAATGAAGGTCATTTATTTATTTTAAAAAATTGTTGGTGCTGGATATTGAACACAGAGGCATTCTACCTCTGAGCTATGCCTCCAGCCCTTAAAACACACACACACACACACACACACACACACACACACTGGGCGTGGTGGTGCACACTTGTAATCCCCACACTTGGGAGGCGGAGACAGGAGGATCGCGTTGGTTCGGAGCCAGCCATGCTTGTTTAAGAGACCCTGTTTCCAAATAAAAATAATATAAAATAGGTCTGGGAGTGTAGCCCGGAGGTAGAAGGGTTTCTAGGAACCCCAGTACCACCAAACAAACAAACAATATATGTATATTAGTGAGTTCCTATTTCAAAATAAAAAATCAAATAGGGCTGGGAGTGTAGTTCAGAGGTAAAATGCCTCTGGGTTCAAAAGGAGCCCTTATATATATTTATTTAATAAAATATAAAGTAAATTATATATATAATTATATATATTATATATAAATTATATATATATATTTGCAGGTATGGGGATGGAACCCAGGGGCATTCAACCTCTGAGCTATACCCCCTGCCCTATTTTTTATTCTTTATTTTAAAACAGGGCCTCACTAAGTTACGGAGGGCCTCACTAAGTAGCTAAGGCTGTCCATGAACCACGATCATCCAGTCTCAGCCTCCTGAATGCTGGGATTACAAGCATGTGCCACCACACCCAGTATATATATATATATATATATATATATATATATATATATATATATATATGTGTGTGTGTGTGTGTGTGTGTGTGTGTGTGTGTGTGTGTGTGTGTATATATATAATTTTTTTTAACAGGGTCTTGTTAAGTTGCTGAGACTGGCCTTTAACCTGCAAGCCTGTTTCATCTCCCAAATGCTGGGACTCTTTCTGGGGGCCAGGGAATGAAAGAGATTGTGGGAGGACCAAATGGAGTGAGGTTAAGATGCTGGGCTTTTTTCCCCCTTTCCATCATAAACTTAGAGTAATACATTTTCCCTGTGGCTCTTTTTAAAAATCTAGAGCTACTGAGTATTTTAAATGGGCTTTCTTTTGTGTCATAAATATTCAGACTGGGCTGGTAATTGTTTTCTGTTATTAAATCTGCTTACTCGGGGACAGCTGTGCAAGGTTCACTGGAGGGGATGTCTTTTATGTTTTAATGTTCCTCATGTATAATACAATTTGTCCTGAACTGGAGCTGAGACAGTGGAGTGAGGGTTAAGGGCTTGTTTTTTTTCTTCTTCTTATGGTCATGTTTGGAAGTACTTAAATTGGGTGGTTGGTATTACCCCTCCCTGGGCTGGGATTAAGGTAATTGATGGGGCCTGGAGCCAGAAGTTTCTACTGGCCATTTGGGTCGCACTGGTCTGGGGTTAATGGAGAAAGCGCCGTGTGAAGGTTAAGGCAGCTCCCATGCCTTCCATTTTAATGACACTTGCCTGCCAGTGTTTCTCTTTGAAGAGCAATTTAATAAACAATCACTGGCATTTCATGTCAAAGGCAAGATTTGTAATGGCATTCATCTCTCCGGGAGTTCTTCCTCAGCACGAGTTTGCATGAACCATCACAGAGAATACAGGCCAGCCCGAGCGCCAAGCTCGGTGCTGCAGATGCCCAGAGTCCCCTGTGTGAAACTAAATGGGCCGGGGGTGGCATACGGGATGATTTTCAGAATGATTCTGAGCTCTGCTTAAAGGCTTCTGATTTTAACAACATCACCCAAGGAAGTCAAATCTGAGCCTCGAATTATACTGAGGACCCACAAGAAGGAACGCAAAGAATCATCCTGTGAGGTGACCTTCAGGCCACTCCGTCCTGTGGGTCAGAGGGAGCTGAGCAGCAGGGTTTTGTGGTGCAAGAAGGCAGCGGAATCTCCCAGAAGGCTGTCAGCAGACGGTGCTCAGGAGGCATCCATGGGCAGAAAGCTGTTCTGGTGCTAGCCGAGGCAAGCTCTGGCAGGAGTGAGCTGTATGCATCTATGTTATTAAAATCACATGTCAATGTGTACAGCCAATTCTGGAATGGGCCTTAGGCTCTAGCGAAGGTGCTCGGTGGCCCGAGTGGGGCTGAGGCTAAGCACCGCTCTCGGAAGGAATGAGCTCAATGGTTTCCTGCTTTCTCTCGTACTGTAATTAACAACAATAGTGTTCTAGAAAAAAACACCCAGGTCTACCATATTGTACCCCATTAAGATGTCTGACTGTAGTGCACTGAAAAAACAAAAAGCCTAGCATGGTGGTGCACACTTGTAATCCCAGCAATTGGGAGGCTGAGACAGGAGGATCGTGGTTTGTAGCCAGCCTCAGCTACTTGGTGAGGCCCTTTGCAACTCAGTGAGACTGTTTCAAAATAAAGAATAAAAAGTAGTGCTGGAGGTGTAGATCGGAGATAGAATGCACCTGGGTCCCATCCCCAGTACCGCAGAAAAATTAAAAACATTAAAAAAGAAAAAGAAAAGAAAAAAATTACCAGTGTCAAGACAATGCCCTTGAGGGAAACTCTTTGATGTGACACAGAGTCAGGACGGGAAGAAGACAGGCATTCCTTTCCATGAGTGGTGCCGCTGTGTGCCAGCCACAGGGACCTACAGCGCGCATCCCAAGGGCCACCACAGTGACAGTTTCCTCATGGCCACAGGTCGGCAACATCCCGTTGTGGCCAGCTTGTTGCATTCGTTAGCTATTTCATTGCTGTGACTGATACCTGACAAGAAAAAAGGAAAAGTGATACTGGCTCATGGCTTCAGAGCTTCAGTCCATCGTCAGTTGGCTCCAAGGCAGAAACATGGCAGCAGGGAGTGACAGAGGAGACCTCAGGGAAGCCAGAAGCAGAGCAGGAGAGGAGGGCCTGGACAGAGGCAGTCCTCAGGGCCCACCGCCCCTGGCCACACTCCACCTCTGAGCAGCCCTGCTGCCTGCTCTCAACCCATGAGCTGTTTGGGGGAATCTCAAAACCAACGGAAACACCAGCTTACTGAGTTAGATCCTGTGGTATGCCAGGATTAAAAAGAAAATGGTCACCAGGTATCACTGTCCTGGACTCTTAGGGGAACAAGGCTGTAACTTAAAAGGAGAGGGATCTGGCGATGAGTAATTCCCAGACACTTCAGGGGAGAGGTGGTGATGGGTAACTCATTCACACGTGGTTGATAGTGGCCATTTCTGTGGTTGTGGACATGCATGCTATAAGATTCTATATCCTATTTATCTTTTATTAATTAATTAATTAATTTATTTATTTATTTTTGGTGGTACTGGGGGTGGAACCCAGAGGCTTTCTACTTCCGGGCTATACTCCCAGACCTATTTTATTTATATTTTATTTGGAAACAGGGCCTCACTAAGTAGCTGAGGCTGGCTTCGAAGTTGTACGATCCTCCTGTCTCAGCCTCCCAAGTGCAGGGATTACAAGCGTGCGCCACCATGCCCGGCTCTATTTATCTTTTAAAAAATCTCCACCACAGGGCTAGGGGTGCAGCTCAGTGGTAGAGCACTTGCCTAGAATGCACAGGCTCTGGGTTAAATCCCTAGAACTGTAGAAAAAAATATAACAAAGTAAAACCCCATCGCAACCAAAAAACACATTTTTAGCCCTAGCCAGTGATATGCTTATTATAAATAATGTTGTTAAACTCAGAATAAAATAATTGAGGAGTAAGTAGAATGGCACATTGGTGGTGGTAAGAATTATTTTTGACTTACAGATATAAAAGAAGACATGGCCAGCACATGCTAGTGGTGACCCTGGAGCTGACAGTGGTCTCTTGAAAGGGCTTTGCAGTCATGCTCCTTTTTTTGTGCGTATGTGGTACTGGAGGTTGAACCCAGCAGCATTCTACCTCTGAGCCACACCTGCAGCCCTGTTTTATTTTTTATTTTTAAACAGAGTCTCACTAAGTTGTGGAGAACCTCACTAAGCTGTTGAGGCTGGACGCGAACCTGTGATGCTCCTGTCTTGGCTTCCCGAGTACTAGGCTTACAAGCATGCACCACCACTTCGGGCGAGAAGAATCAGTTCTAATTCTGGTAGAGTTCTCTATGGCTGTATTGCATGGTAAGCTCATGAGCTTCCTGTGATAAATATTAGCTTGAAATGAGGAAATTTCTTTTGTGTGTGTGTGTGGTACTGGGGTTGGAACCCAGGGGCATTCTACCTCTGAGCTACATCCCCAGCCCGAGTTTTTACTATTTATTTTGAAACAGGGTCTTGCTAAGTTGCAGAGGACCTAAGTAGCTGAGGCTGGCCATGAACAATTCTCCTGCCTCAGCCTCCCTAGTACTGGGGTTACAAGTGTGCACCACCATGCCCAGTTAAAGGAAGGTTTTGGTCAAGTCCTAAAGGGCTGATTTTCTTTTCATGACAATAGGAGTCCCTGGGCCTGATAGTGTGGCAGCTGAGAGAGGGTTCTGGAAATTTCTCTCCCATGTTCCAAGCCCAGTTCTTCTGTTCCCTGGCCGTGTGAACTTACGGGAAGTGCTGGAACCCTTCGTGAAATGGGTACAGTAGTGGAAGTACCATAGGTTGAGGGAAGCTCTAAGTTATTCTGGGGCTTAATGATGTAACATGCAAATTACTAAACAGTGCCTGGCACAGTAAATACTTGATCAGCACGGTTATTATCCTTTTAGCCCGGAACTTCAATGGCTATACATATTTCTTCTTTTCTTGTTCCTGTTGAGTTTCTACTGGGCCCAGTATTCTGTCCAAGAGGGCAGCATTAATGGGATTTACTACCAAATGCTCAGTGCCAAGCCTTACGCCCCTCATAGAAGACACGCAGGTGACCAAGTGAATGTCTGCTGAGAAGTCCTATGTACTTCCTCCTGCAGGAGACTGGGTTCCCACCTCAGTCAGGTTAATAACGTTAATGGGGAAAAGGTAGACCCCATATTCGTCTAGTGAATTTGCAAAGGCAGGAGTTGTTCAGATTTATCAAACACTGAGTGGCTCTTAAGTAGAACTGCATACCTGAACCAGAAGAAAAACTTAGCAAAGTGCCAGTTTGGGGACACTTCTCCAGAAGATGTGGGTGAAGTCCCCCGGCATCTGCATGTCTACCAAGCTGGTCGCATGATTCTGAAGCCTAAAACCAGGCAGAGTCCACGCTCGACTAATGAGCGCATGGTCCTCGCTGGCTTAGCAGAGCAGAGCTGGAGAGCCCGTGAAGGGCTGCTTTCAGCTTGAAATCCATGCTTCCTGCTGGTAGAGCTCACTGGAAGTTTCCCCATTGTCTCCAGAGTGATACATTTGACAAAAGGCATTTTTCTAAAAATCTATTGATTAAATTATTATTATTATTATTATTATTATCATTATCATTATTATTATCTGTGTGTGTGTACATGTGTGTGGCACTGGGGGTAGAACCCAGGGGCCTTCTATTTCTGGACTATACCCCAGCCATATTCTATTTTTTATTTGGAAATAGGGGCTTGCTAAATAGCTGAGGCTGACTTTGAACCTGCCATTATCCTGCCTCAGCCTCCCAAGTACTGAGATTACAGGCATGTGCCACCATGCCTGGCTTAAATTAAATTTAAATTTATAGAAAGCTTGGAGGATCAGCTAAGCATCCCATACCTGACTCTCTCTTGCTGTTAACCTGGATTCATACATTAATGACACTGGGAGCTCAAAGTGCCCCAATATAGTACAACATTATTTACTTATTTTGGTACTGGGGATTGAACCCTGACGTATTCAACTTCTGAGCCACACCCCAGTCCTTTATATTTTCAAACAGTTGAAGCAGGGTGTCAATAAGTTCTGCAGGTCTGGCCTAACTGCCAAGGCTGGCCTCAAACTTGCAATCCCGTGATGACAGGAAGTGCCACCACAGCCAAGTTAATAATCATCAATTGAGAAAAGCAGCAGGAACAGCTTAGGTGAAGTCGCAATTGCCACTGGAGTGTGGACCTCAGAAACTCTTGCCAACGGCCTGCCAGGTCCCGCCTCACGCAGCTTCAGGGTCCATTTGCAGAGATAGACACCGTCCCTGGGAAGGGGGACTGGCTGGGCCTTCAGGAGCGCTGGGCTCAGAGTGCTGCTCAGCAGAGCCACACCGGGCCCAGTGGAGTCAGAGGGTGCAGGAGGAGAGCTCACTTTTCTCACCTTCTCCCCCAGCCTCGAGAACCTTCCATGGGAAATAAACTGCCCCCCTTTCAGAGCTCCAAAATCATTGAATAACCCAGTGTTTAGAAAAGGACAATAAATTAGTTGGGCGCAGTGATTCATACCTACAATCCCAGTACATGGGAGGCTGAGAAAGGAGGGTCGCAGGTTCAAGGCTGGGCTGGGGTGTAGCTTTGAGGTGGAATGCCGCTGAGCTCAGCCTCCAGTACCAGAAAAAGAAAGGAAAGAAGGAAAGGAGGGAAAGAAAGAGGACAGTAAATCAAAAGAACATTCTTTGGCCCTAGAGGTGACTTGGATAGCTTGATGTCATTAAAGCCAGAGAATATTTTGCAGCCTTCTTGGGGAAGTGACGCTGAAGGCCTCCTGTCCCAGTCCCCTCTGCACACACACACCACCACCCCACCCCCGTTTGGTCTTATTTGCTGAAGGTGCTTGCTTTCTGTCTCTCTCCTTCAGTTACAGGGCTCAGGACAAAGCTGGCAACAGACCGCCAATGGAGCCTGCTCTTCCCGGGATTACGGTTGCCCTGGCAACCAACTCTGCTGAGCTCACCACAGCAAACAGAATGAATGGCTGGGTCAACACCCCAGATAAAAAGAGCCTTATGCAACTGTTTGCTGAACCCTTGGCTGAGTTCCCCAGACCCGGGACATTCCCAGAATATCCCCGTATTCGAAAATCACAAATGAAGAATTCTCATTTAAGTCCCTAACAAGTATGCCCATTGTTCACAAGAGGAAAACAAGCAAACAAACCAAAACACATCGCTTTGGAAATGTCAGTCCAATCCGAGAAGCTTTGACTTGGGTACTACTTTGGTTTTGGTTCCAGGTCCAATACATGTTCAACCATAAGCTTTCCCTGGATGGAGAACAGGAGCTGCCACCCACCCCGTATTTCTAATTACCTACATAAATGATTTCATCTATTTAGATTCAAAATTTTAGTCATTAAATGGTTTTACTCTCCAAGCCAGGCGTGGTGGCTCACACTTGTAATCCCAGCATTCGGGAGGCTGAGACCGGAGGATGGCAGTTCATGGACAGCCTCAGCTACCTAGTGAGGCCCTCTGCAACTCAGTGAGACCTGGTTTCAAAATAAAGAATAAAAAATAGGACAGGGGGTGTAGCTCGGAGGTTGAATGCTGGGTTCCATCCCCAGACCCGCAAAAAAGAAAAAAATAAAACAAATGGTTTTACTCTCATCTCAGCTAAATGGAGTTTCAAAATTAATTTTAAAATGCAGAAATAAGCTCTTGAAGAAAATCGGAGACAGGATGGAACTTCTCTGTGGAAAAAGTAAATTGGCACACAAGACAATTTATTTAAGACACTGAGTACAGAGGACCTCTTTTTTATTTTTCTGAGACATTTAATTCCACAAAAACAATTCAATGGTAAAATGAGCCAGGTTTCTAGAGTAGTTTGTGTTTATTTCTGTCTCTGACTGGAAGAAATGTGTCGAATAAGATAGTCTTGCTGTTAAGACTTGTATCTGGGTAGTTGACAGGACTTCAGGCTGACCCTCCAACTGATTTCCTGATTTGTGAATGTCTCCCAGGTTCTGACTCTGACTCCTGGAGATTTCCATCTCAGCTGCTGCTTCCTCCTCCACTTTTTCTGTTCTTTTACCCTAGCAAATGAGCTCTAGTCTTTTAATAAAAATTAGACACTAAGAGCTACTTGTCTCCTCTTAAGCAGTTCCTTTTAGACGCACGAGTGATCTCTTCTTTTTCCTTGGCTTGTTTTGAGGACACTCACCCATGTTTCTTTCCTCTTCACCCTCCTGTTCTTCCTAATCCTCTCCTGCTGGGGATTGAACCCAGGACTCTGTACATTCTAGACAAGCACTTTACCGATGAGATACAGCCCAAGCCCTGGCCCATGTTTCTTTAAACACAAATTGTACCATCCTCAAAAACAGTGTGTTCTGTCCTTAAAATGAAGCTGGTAAGGGAGAATCAATGAAATGCCCTGAGAACTTATTTTTATTTAGTTTTGGTATTGACTCCAGGGGCATTCTACCTCTGAGCTGCACGCACAGTTTGCCTGCTTGCTTAATTAATTAATTTGTTTATTGATTTAGAAACAAGATCACACTAAGTTGCTGAGCCTGGCTGCAAACCTTCAATTCTCCTGTCTCAGTCTCTCAAGTGCTGGGATTACAGATATGTGCCACCACACCAGGTCTTCTGGCTCCCTTGAGAACTTATTTTATATTTACTTTTTGATTTTTGTTTTTTTGTTTGTGTGTGTGTGTGTGTGTGTGTGTGTGTGTGTGTGTGTGTGTGGTTTTTGTTTGTTTGTTTTTGTTGTTGTTGTTTTTGCGATACTGGAGATGGAACCCAGGGGCATTCTACCTCTGAGCTATACCCCCACCCCTACTTTTTATTTTTTATTTTAAAACAGGGTCTCACTGAGCTGCAAAGGACCTCCCGAATGCTGGGATTACAAACCTGCACCACCACGCCCGGCTTTTTATATTTACATTTTTTAAAATTATTATTGTTTAGGACTTAGACAAATTATTTCAGGTTGAGCAATCAGCAGAGCTAAGTCATCAGTAACCAACAGGTTTCAGCATTATTTACTATTTTCATTCTGGACTCATCTTGTGCTTTTTGGAGAAAACACAATGAGCATAAGTGAAAAGACTATTTTATTCAAAAGCAGTTGATTTTGTGGCACTGAGTATTGAATCCAGGGGCATTCTGCCAAGCTGTACCCCCAGTCCTGTTTTTATTCTTTAGAAACAGGGTCTCACTAAGTTGTGGAGGGCCTCACTAGGGCCACACTAAGTAGTTGAGGCTGACCATGAACCTGTGATCCTCTCAACTCAGCCTCCCATGAAGAGGGATTATAAGTGTGTACCATCATGCCCAGCTCAGAAGCAAAGATTTTAAATTGTAGATACTTTTAACTTGTTATTTTGTAATTATAAACTCATACAAATTATTGTATAGGTAATTATAGACTCATAAAGATGCAAAGAAATGCACAAGGAATTCTGACACCCCTTTATGTGGTCTCCCTTAAAAAAGCCTTGCATGGCTATCACACAATGGATGTTGACATTGATATAATTCATAGTTTATTCAGATTTCAGCCATCATACATGCACGGGCATGTGTGTGTGTGCATGTAGTTCTACAAAATTCTATCACATAATGTCTTTGTGTAACTGCCACTACAAACAGATCTCTGAGATAATACTACCAGGCTTCTCTTGCTGTCTCTTCCTAGACACATTGACTTCCTCCCTAATGCACATGTTCCCCAGCCCTTTGCAATCATTAATTGGTTATCCATCTCAATAGTTACATCATTTCATTGATATATGACTGGATTCAGAGACCATGTATCCCTTTGAGACTGCCTTTTTTTGTGTGGTACTGATGGTGGAATCCAGAAGCTTTTCTATCTCTGGGCTATACTTCTAGACCTATTTTTTATACTTTATTTGGAAACGGTCTCACTAAGCAGCTGAGGCTGGCGTTGAACATGTACGATCCTCCTGTCTCGGTCTCCCAAACGCAGGGATTACAACCATGCACTACCACACCCAGCTGGAGACTGCCTTTTTCACTTAGCACAATTGCCTTAAAGATCAGCAAACGTGTTGCCTGCACCAGCAGTCTAGTTCTTTTCATCACTGTGTAGCATTCCCTGGTACTAAGGTGCTGCGTTTTGTTCAAGGATTCATTCACTGAGGGACATTTAGATGGTACTAGTGATTTTTATACTCATGAACAGAGCTTCTATAATCTTCTTGTACAAGTTTCTACATGAAAATATGTTTTTATTTCTTTGAATAAATACCCAAAAGTACAATTACGGAGTTGTATGGTAAATCCATTTCTAGTTTTGAAAGAAATCGGACACTTTTCCAGAATGGTCAGGGCATTGGCAATCTCACCATCTATGTGTGAGTTATTGGTTTCTTTACATCCTTGCCAGCATTTGGTATTGTGTTTTACCCATCCTAAGAGATATATCATTAAATTTTTTTTTTTTTTTTTTTTTTTTTTTTTTTTTTTTTTGCGGGTCTGGAGATGGAACCCAGGGACATTTGACCTCCGAGCTACACTCCCTGCCCTATTTTTTATTCTTTATTTTGAAACAGGGTCTCACTAAGTTGTGGAGGGCCTCACTAAGTAGCTAGTGTGAACCACAATCCTCCAGTCTCAGGCTCCCGAATGCTGGGATTACAAGTGTGTACCACCATGCCCGGCTTATCATTAAAATTTTAATTAGCACTTTCTTCTAGCCTCCCTAGTTTCAAAAAAGAAATCACCTTTTACTTAAATTGGTATTCCTCAATAGAAAATATGTCATTTCTCCCTGGCTGTTATTAAGACTTTTTCACCTTGCCTTTTACTTTTAGAATTTTTATTTATCGTGTGTTTTGGGGAAAATTTCTTTGAGATCATGCTATTTGGTTTGCTCAAACTCTAGGATTTGTTGGGTTTAGTTTTTCACCTAGTTGGGGAGTTTTTCATCCATTCTTTTTTCAAATACCTCTTATATTCTTTCTTCTTTTATTGTAGCATTTTGGTGATAAAAATTAGCATACTTTTGCTCCATGAGTTCTAAGGCTTTTTCATTTAAACCGCGCGTGTGTGTGTGTGTGTGTGTGTGTGTGTGTGTGTGTGTTTCTGGGGATGAAATCCTGGGACCTTCTATCTCTGGGATACACTCCCAAACTTATTTTATATTTTATTTGGAAATGGCCTCACCAAGTAGCTGAGGCTGGCTTCGAACCTGTGCAGTTCCCCTGTCTCAGCCTCCCAAGTGCTGGGATTACAAGCATGCGCCACCATGCCTGGCTTCATTTAAACTATTCTTTAAAGTTTTTTTTCTTTTTCAGTAAATTCAAGTTTACTGATTCTATCATGACTTCACCCAGTGAGTTTAAAAAATTTTGTTGTTATAGTTTTCAGTTCTATAACTTCTACTTGGTTCTATTTGTAAATAGTCTTCCTAGAAGATTTTCTATTTGTAAATAGTCTTCCTAGAAGCTGAGTATGGTGGCACATGCCTGTTATACACAGGAAGCTGAGACAGGAGGATCACAGATTAGAGGCTAGCCTCAGCACTTTAGGGCGACTCTAAGCAACTTACTGAGACCCTGTTTCAAAATTGCTTCAGCATCTGTGTCATCTCTGTGTGGGTGTCATCCAACTGCCCTTACTCATTCAAGTTGTGGTTTTCATGGTTCTTCTGATACCCAGGAAACCTGGCGTCCTGCGTATCTTGAATATGATGTCTGGGAACTCTTTCTTTCTTTCTTTCTTTCTTTCTTTCTTTCTTTCTTTCTTTCTTTCTTTCTTTCTTTCTTTCTTTCTTTCTTTCTTTCTTTCAGTATTGCAGATGGAACCAAGGGCATTCTACCCCCAAACTGCACCCCCAGCCCTATTTTTTTAATCTTTATTTTGAAACAGGGTCTCACTGAGTTGCAAAGGGCCTCACTAAGTAGCTGAGGCTGTCACTGAACCAACGAACTAGGATCTTTCTGTCCCAGCCTCCCAAATGCTGGGATTGCAAGTGCGAGCCACTACTCCCCACTGTCTGGAGACTTGTTGTAAGGACAAATTTTGACCACACCAGAGACTGCCTTGTAGCCGAGAGATTTATTAGAGGGGCTGGCATGAAAGGAAGAGAGAGAGAGAGAGAGAGAGAGAGAGAGAGAGAGAGAGAGAGAGAGAGAGAGAGAGAGAACAAAAGAGAGAGAGAGAGAGCACGTGGGCAGGGTCAGGGTTATAGACCGCTCTGGGTTACACGTTGGGGGCTAACAGGCAGGAGAAATGCCTTTTGAACTAATTGGCTGGGGTTCCACAGGGGGGTCATGTGGCCAGGTGATTGGACCGGGGTCAGTGGGGAATGTCCTTTCACTGACTGGTCAAGGTGGACCAGGAGAGGGCAAGTCTTCCTGGTAACTGACCAGGTCCAGCTGGAGGGGAGATGGTGGCTTATATGGTCAGACCAGGGTCTCTCAGGAAATAGACACTTAATTCATGGGGGTTTCTAGAATAGAAACTTAATTCATCTAACACTTTTGATCCTCAGCAACTTAGCGAGACCCTGTTTCAAAAGAAAAATGGAAAGAGTTGATGGCATAGCTAGGAGGAAGAATGCCCCTGAGTTCAATCCCCAGTACAAATAAATAAATATCCTAAAACAAAGGCAAGTGGAAGGGAAGAAATAAGTCAATCAATATTCTCACAGAAATCTACACATTGATGAAAATTCCTTCTCATTTCCTTCTCTATAGGTATAATTTTTAAAATAGTTTTAAGATTTTGTCACTTGCCTAAGTACTAATGTATCTTAAACATACTTGCATGTCAGTGTCTAATCTCTTATTTATATTAAGCACTTTCGGTTTGCAAAGATGGCATGCAGCTGCATTATTTAATCAAGGAAAGCTAAGATTAGAAGGCAGGGGAACCCAGAAAGCAGCCTTTGTGGTTGCTCAGACATTCTGGGTACCTGACTTCAAGGGGGATTTTGACAACAGCTTAACTTTGGGACCTGAGGTCACCTTAGGAAACCTCGACCTCTAGCCATGGGGCCATTTACCTCCTCAGCAAAGAGACAGATTGTTTCTTGCTGCTTTTTGCACTTAGAGTTCCCTAGAGAGACTCTGTCGGGTCAGCAACAATGATCATTGGCTGTGGAGCACACGGGTTGGGCAGAGTCTTGGGTCAATGCATGAGATAGAAAGTGTGCCTCCCATGAGATCCTGGCATGCAGGCTCACGCCGGCTTCTCCTGGTTCGGGCGCAAGTCTAATCCGTTGTGGTCACAGTAGCAGGGCTCACAAAGCTCAGCACATTACATGTATATGAAAAAGAACTACCTGTGATCAATTTCCCAGGAAACACTCAGGGAAATGCATAGAAAGACTATAGACTTCAAATATATAGGGCATTTGGGTTTATTTCAGTTTTTAGCTAACATGAATTATTCCTCAGCAAATGAATGGCCTGTGGCTGATCTTTGCACATGCTCACTGACCTTGGGTGATTTTTACAGATGATAGGAACAACAATAGAAATTATAATTACTCCTTTGAAATACACTCACTTTGCTGTATTTTTCAGATTTTTTTTTTTAGTAGAATGAATCCAGGATCATCAGCCCTACTTCATTTTTAATTTTGAAGCAGGGTCACGCTGAATTGCTGAGAATGTCCTCAAACCTGCAATCCTCCCATTTTTTCCTCCCAAGTATTGGGATTATAGGCATGTGTCATCAGACCCAGGTTTTTTCAGAATTTTAATGCCTGGGTGTCACATTGTAAGTAATGAATATACTTCTATGTAATTGAATATACTCATCCCCTCAGCCTCGCAGTAGAAGTTCAGTGATGGTGGAAAGGCAGGCTATAGGTTCGCGGACACGTCAGAGGTAGACTTCAGGCCTGGTGGTTTCTCCTTCTGGTATCTTAGACTGCACTGGGCTGTCTTTCTCCTCCAGGGAAAAGTACTCTCATGAAAGTCAGCCACAAGCTGCTTAGAAATCCTTCCTGTTACATTGCAGGGAGATTTTCAGCAATAAAAGTAAAATAAAACGGAGAGTTCTTCTAGTTGATTCTCAATTAAACAGTAATGAAATTAATTAGAAAATTCTGAATTAGTAATTTTATTAAATTGAAGGTTTCCTAATTGATGTGATCACTGGTGCCGGCTGTACACAGTCTGTGGGCCTGGCTGCCGGGGCCCTGGAGGCTGCCAGGGCTCCCTGTTGGCCACGTCTCTCTCCTGTCACCTTCCCAGGACGGCCACTTCTTCAACAAAGGTATTTACCCTAAGTATCTCCTTTTGGGGAACCTCTGATACATTGCTTTAAATATGAAAGCCTAACAGGTATAATATGACTACTAATATTCTCTCCTGAGGGGTTACATGGGTTGAACTAGGGGCATTCTATCTCTGAGCTACACCCTCAGCCCTTTTTAAATTTTTCTTTTGAAGCAGAGTCTCCTTAAGTTGCTGAGGTTGGCCTTGAGCCTGTGATCCTCTTTATCTCAACCTCCCAAGTACTGACAATATAGGTGTGCACCACTGAACCTGGCTCTGATTACTAAGGTTAGGATACTTAAACATTTTAAATTTGTGTTTAAGATAGATGTCCAGAAATAAAGGGAAATAAAACTTTTTAAGATAAATGAGCATATGTCAATAAAAGTCAAATTGTTTAGTCAAAATACACCTTTGAGAGCTGCAGCTAGTATTGATGAAATTTTCACTTCTTATTAAGATGTTTGTTGTTCTGCAGAGTTCATCCACTGGATATTGGAAGAAAGTGAAAAATGACAAGCTTGGGCACCGTAAACATTGAAAAAGAACTTGTCAGCTGGAGGAGAGGGAGCAGGAAGAAAAATGAATTTTCTGAGCACTTACATGCCAGGTACTTCATAGTGTCACCTCAGTACTCAAACAGCACGTTGGCCCAACCAGCGCATCATCAGCCCATTTCACAGATGGCCAAACAAAAGGCGAAGAGGCCTGGAGATGCTTGAAAGTTCCTCAGCTAAAAAATCAAGGGTGAGGAGGGGGTAAAATCCTGGCCTTTGCGCCTCTAGAACATGTCTCTTTCTTTTCACAGTATAAACCTACTTCCTGAAAGTCTTAAAGCAGATTAAAGCAGACTGGATTTTAGAAATCAAGGCTATTTCTTCAAATTCACAGGGTATAAATCCATGATAGGATTTCTCCTCAATTGAATTCTAATTAGTCTTTGGAAAGCCACACAGGTTGGAAATTTGAGTCTCTTGTCTCACAAGAGAGCGCGCGCGCAGTAACTTGGCCAACTTGTTGGTTTTGTAGCAGGACTCACGGCTAATGTGTCTCTAAATTCCTAAAAGGCACATTAATGGGTAATTACAACAAATAAATGCTAATGGGTGAAGCACATCTGTTTTGTTGATTTGGCTTAGAGAAGAATTCTGGGTTAGGAGATTTAGTCAAATTGCTTGACCTGTTTTAGCCACCCATGACCCCGTTGCAAAGCCTGCCTGCAAGGGCCAGCTGTCTAAGGGGCAGGTTTCTTGACCCCTCTGGTGAGTAGGAAGATCACTGGCAGCCACACACTGATTCCCGCCCAGATTCTGGCACAGGCCACTCCTTCTTCCTGACCCTGGAAAGGCCATCGAATGTGCCTGGGAGAAGGAATGTCATGCACGGATTCTTATCTTTGCTGTCTCTTAAGGGACCAAAGTGTTTTCCAAATGATTGGGCAAAAATCCAGGGAGAGAGAGCTTTCTCTGCCTTAATTGTTCCCAAGATATCTGGAGTCCAGGTGCTGATGGAGTGAAACTTTCCAGGTGGTCAGATTTTGATGTAACAAAACTTCTACTTGAGACATAAAGCTACTATTAATCTTTCACAGTAGGGAATAATTTAAATCCTTTTCAGATTGGGTTTTCAATTATATGATATGGCTTATTTCTCTCCGTGACAGGTAATGCTCCATGTCCACTGTGTTTTATTTAATCCCATTTTCTTGAGCCTGTAGGAGGACTGTTTTCTAGCCTCCCCTCATGTTAGATTAAAATCAATGGGGTGAGAGTCCTGCCAGTTTTACCCAGTCCCAGATCTGAGCCTTAGAAACATTACATCTGAGCATAAACCCACTCTGTGTGGACTCAGAAGCCGCGGGGCCACACGACGCCATCACACATCAAAGAGGAGGTATCCTGCATCTGATGCACCAGCTGGAGGAGAGGTCACTGCGGCCACCTCCCATCAGGCAGGAAATGAGCGAGAATCCAGCCTTTACTGTGCGTAGCCATTGAGTTCTGGATTCACTGGTCACCCTGGGAGAGCCTAGACTGTTCAGAATTGCATGTTCCTCTTTCCGTGTTCTTATGTTTTATTTCTCAGTTTGAGCCTCAGAATCTCAGTGATTTATCGAGAGGTTTTCAATATTTTGTTGTGAGGTTCTGGGGATACTTTGGCACCATACTGAAAGTTTAAGAGGCTTAATCCAGACACCACTAGAGGAGTGGCTTTCCCTGATCCACGTCAAGGGGGTTTTTCCCGTAACAACCATTTCGAGCAGCACTGACTTCTGTATTCTCTCGTGTTGAGCTGTCTCCTCCATGGCATCTGCAGAACCTGTGAGCCATTAAACCAGGCGTCTACCTGACGTTTTTCTTGCCCTCCAGTCACTGGATTCAGCCATCCCCACAAAAAGCCACAGTGCGGGGTACTTTAGAGGTGTTTGAGGATTCCCTAGTGAACATCGGTGTGTTTGGGCTGGCCTTTGCCCCAGAGCCCCACACTTTGTGGCCATCGAAGTGTCCCCGACCTCAGCTCACTTGAATGACAAGCTCACCAGTTTGGGCGGGGCCCCTGCCACTGCCCCAGGGCAGCCTCTGCCTCAGAAGATGCTTCTCTCTTGACACCTGAAATGGTCAAAATCTTACCACATTGCTGTCCTGGCCTGTTTCCCGCCATTTGTGATAGAGGATTTGATATTTCTTTGGTCTCTTCTTTCTGTATATAACATATGGCAATTGTTCCAGTAAATAATATTGAACAGGAAAAGGGAACAAAAATATAGAGGCCAGAAGTTTTTTGTTTGTTTGTTTGTTTTGGTGGTGCTGGAGAATGAACCCGTGGTCATTCTACCTTCAAGCTATATACCCAGTCCTATTTTATTTTTATTTTGAAACAAAGTCTCATTAGATTGATGAGCCTCACTACTTGCTGAGGCTGTCCTCGAACCTGCAATCCTCCAGTCTCAGCCTCCCAAGTGGTATACAGCAACAATGGTTTAAAACTCAAACTGCAGCATATGTATGAAGGAAGTGAAGGAGGGAGAGAAAAAGAGAGATTCCTATTCGTGACCACCAAAATATGGTCTTTTTTGGGGGGCGTCTGGGGATGGAACCCAGAGGCATTTGACCTCTGAGCTACACCTGCTGCCCAATTTTTTATTCTATATTTTGAAACAGGGTCTCACTGAGTTGCCGAGGGCCTCACTGAGTAGCTGAGGCTGTCCGTGAATCGCGATCCTCCGGTCTCAGCCTCCCGAATGCTGGGATGACAAGCGTGCGCCACCACGCCTGGCAAAATTTTAGATCTTTAAGAAAGAAAAATAATATAAATTTTCTCAACAGAATTAAAGAACATCTGCATATGTTTATCCATGAGAAGATTCATCACTATAATATTTATAATATGTGTATATAATATATATATACCAAATATATATATTTAGTACTGGGGATTGAACTCAGAGTCATTCTACCTCTGAGCTATATATACCTCTAACCCTTTTTTTTTTTAATTTTGAAACAGGGTTTCACTTATTTGATTAAGGTCTTGCTAAGTTGCTGAGGCTGGCCACAAACCTGTGAACCTCCTGGCTCAGCCTCCCAATTACTGAGATTACAGGCACGATGTTATTTCTCATCAAATGAATTTATAAATTCAATGCATTTTGAATAATTAAAAAACATCCCGCTGGGCATTGTGGCGCACGCTTGTAATCCCCGTGCTTGGGCTGAGACAGGATCGCACAGGTTCGAAACTAGCTTCAGCTACTTAGTGAGGCTCCCAGAAACTTAGTGAGACCCTGTTTCCAAATAAAATATAAAATAGGGCTGGGAGTATAGCCCAGAGGTAGAAAGCCTCTGGGTTACACCCTCAGTACCACGCGCGCGCGCGCACACACACACACACACACACACACACACAAAAAAAATCCCAAACAGAACTTGCATTTCATGGTAGTTTTCTATCCATTTGGCAGAAAAATTTTTAAAAATAAAAAGAAATAAAATGTTGTTTGTATTCAATCTAACTAAAAAATAAGTTCCATACAGAGTATATGAGCCAGGTGTGGTGACACATGCTTGTAAAGTCAGTACTTGGGAGGCTGAGACAGGAGAATCACAGGTCATGGCCAGCATCAGAAACTTAGTGAAGCCCTGCTTCAGACTAAAGAATAAGCTAGTGATGGGGGTGTAGCTAAGAGGCAGAGTACCCCTGGGTTCAATCCTCGGTGCCAGGAAAAAAAAAGAATTTCTATATATCCATAAGAAAAAAATAATAAAATAAGTATAAAATGAGTATGGAAACGTAAGGGAAAGAATAAAGATATTTGAGGAAGTCCTGGGCTCCGAAAGGCCAGTATAAAAAAGAGAAGATGGTTAGATTAAGGAGATCCCATTTTTCATATACTGGATTTGGTTAAAGTTGCAAAAATGGCCCAACCCGCTAAGATTGTAGGAAACAATAAGAGTGTGGATCTGTACCATCTCTCCAGAAAACAACTTGGCATTATCAAGTAGGATATCATATATGCATGTGCAAACTAGTGTCTCTGTTCCTCAGGCTCTACCCCGAGAACCACCTGCAGGTGGACACAAGGAATCGCAGGCAAGAACATTCAATGTCACCTTGTTTATATAATGCAGGATCACCACTAATCGGGAACTGCTGAAATAAATGAATGCGTCGTAAAGGTCTCCAAGTATACTGAAAAGTCTACAGCGTAAACTTAAGGACGTTAATAAGAAATCCTATACGTGGTATTTTCAGGAAGCGGACTTTCATAAAAGCATGAAGCACTGCTGCACATTTCTATAGACGGCGGTCTGAATGTTTCTGTTTACCCTAAAGTCACAGGTTGAAACCTAGCCGCCTGGGTGTTGTGAGAAGACGGGCCACTGGGGAGTCAGAAGGTCGCCAGGCTCGGCCTCGTGAGCGCGTGGCGCTCTGCTGCAGGAGCCGGAGGCGCTGATTTGCCTCTTCTGCCAGTGAGGGCCTGGGAAGCAGGTGCCGTCTGCGAGCGTCAGGATCACTCCCAGACACCAAGATGGCGGGCATCTTGGCATCCCAGCCTTTGGCCCCCAGAGCTCTGAGCAACGAAATCATGTTAGTCATAAGTTGTTCAGTCTAGAGTATTTTGTTACAGCGGCCTGAACAGACCAAAACAGACATATGTGTAAATACATAAGCGTATAGACAAAAGACCAAAGGCACCGAACAAACTGATTTTTAGTGGTCGTCTTTGGTAAGTGGACTGGGGTGGGGTTTGGAGTGATAACGGGAACTTAACTTTATCTATATTCTTTATCTTTTATTAACTTTGAAATATAGACATAATATTTTGTCATTAAAAAGGAATCTTTATAGCCAGGCATGGTAGTGCCCACTTATAACCCCAGCATTAGGGAGGCTGAGACAGGAGGATCAGGATTCGCAGACAACCTCAGCTACTTAGTGAGGCCCTCTGCCACTCAGTGAGACCCTGTTTCAAAATAAAGAATATAAAACCAGGCTGGGGGTGTAGCTCAGAGGTAAAATACCCCTGGGTTCCATCCCCAGTTCCGCAAAAAAAGGAACCTTTATTGTAAAGTTTGATAAATACCATGTGTAACTTGACCAAGCTGGATCCCTCCCTAGAGGCAAAGTGCATATTCAGTAAGTACTATCTTGCCTTCTAAATCCTCACTAAAAACAAACATAGACTAGAACAGGGATGGTTACAACATGGCATTTTCTTCTTGTTGTTGTTTTTAATCTCCCAGATACCTAATGTTATTGGGCCCTGGGGGTGAGTTTGGTGCTATGGTAGCTCTCTTAGCCAATATAATTGCAACTATTATTAAATATAATTAAACTGTTATTAAAAGTAAGAAAAATAAGCTGGGTGTGGTGGTGCACACTTGTAATCCTAGCAGTTGGGAGGCTGAGACAGGAGGATCAAAGTTCTCAGAAAGCCTCAGCTACTTAGTGAGGCCTTTTGCAACTCAGTGAGACCCTGTTTCAAAATGAAGAATAAAAATAGGGCTGGGGGTGTAGTTCAGAGGAAGAATGCCCCTGGGTTCCATCTCCAGTACTGCGAGAAAATAATAAGAGGAAGTAAGAAAAATTAATATTGAGCAGAGCCAGACGTGATGGCGCTGTCTTGTAATCCCCGCACTTGGGAGGCGGAGACAGGAGGAATGCGCAGGTTCGAAGCCGGCCTCGCTGGTTTAAGAGACCCTGTTTCCAAATAAAAATATAAAAATGGGTCTGGGAGTGTAGCCCGGAGGTAGAAGGGCTTCCAGGAAAAAAAAAAAGTATATATATATATATATATATATATATATATATATATACACACACACACACACACACATACATACATACATACATACATACATACCAGGGAAACATTAAAAATGTTACATGTGTACTTGAAATAAACCTGAAATCTCTAAATATATCCATTTACCAAGTCTCTGATGCAGGACCAAGGCCTTTCTTCCGAAGATGAGTGCCCTGTTTTGGGGTACCCTGTTTTCTTTCCTGCAAAGTCCTTTCCTGTAAAGCAGCATGCTTAATCTCCAGTTGCGCTTCCTTTAAACTAAAACAAAACTGGAGACACCTGCAAAGCAACCTGAGCGCAGACTCCTAGACTTCGGCCACTTTCCACTCAGTCATTTCTGGGTGTCTAACCATTGCTTAATCCAGTAATAGTGTTGCTTTAGCGACTTGCTTTCATCTGGCTTTCCAAGACGCTCAACTTAGTTTTATAGAATCAGCCCTCTGTTGATACTTATTTTCACTAATTAACTCAAAATTAAGTCACACAATTCCAATGCAGTTGTCATAAAAAGGTACTTACTCCAGGTAAGCCAAGAGTCAACAGCTGAGAGAGGTGAGGCCACACCCGGCAGTCGGGCAATCAAGGCCTGGGCTCTGTCTGTCTGGCACGGCCAATGCAAAGTACCAAGTTATATCTCCAGAGCTGATTGGACAGGGAGGCTGGAAAAGCTTCTATAACATTCATGATATTATAGCCAGCCCAGGAAAGCCCAAATCCACCTAGGGAATCACGCCTTGATTCTCCTGACCATCCATCTATCTATTATCTACCTGCCGACTATGTACAGGACAGTTCTCCAGGTGGCCTTGGGCTGACCCCACTGTCCCCCTTCCTCACTTAGTGGGTCTCAAGAGTAACTGTGGGAAGTGCTGGGTGTGCACCACTCTTAGATGAGGCCAAGCTGGCTGGAAGAAACTGATCTCTGGTCCAGCCCTTCAGGCTTCATCCCAGGAAGTCCTGTTCCTGGTGTCTAACACCCGGAGTGATCTATATTCCATGGCCCTTCCACTGCTTTGCAAGGACAGTGCATGCACAGAAGACCCCATCTGCTCAGCCAGGTTTTTTGAGTCATGGGCTACATACTCAGCACAAATCCTCAGCTTCTGTCTCCCTTGCCGGTTACCTGTAAGTAATGAACCTGGTTCACGAGCCACGCGCACATGTGAGCCTTCTGTTCTGCCAGACGTAGGCGAGGAACTAGTGCACAGTGAACCTGCTTCACAATATGCAGAAAAAAGAGTCTCAGAACTTCTTCCTGGAGGCCTGGCTCACTGGTAGAGAAGAGATGCTATACCAGCGATGTGAGGGGCTCTTCCCACTGTCTGCCAAGCTTCCTAGCCTGGGAGCCAGCTCAGGGGTCACGACGCATTCAGACAAGGTTGAGGAAAGCAACTAAGACTTATGAAAGAGGGTCAGTGGGGATGCCAGGAAGGGAAATGACCTTGAGAGTAGACTTTCCAACTCGACTGTCTGCAAGGCAGAAGTGAACAGGAGAAAGTGTAGTTTCTGTCATGCTTCTTTATTTTTAGTTCTGCGGATTGAACCCAGGGCACTGAGCTATAAACCCAGCCCTTTTATTTTTTATTTTGAAACAGTCTCACTAAGTTGTCGAGGCTGGCTTCATACCTGTGATCATCCTGTTTCAGCTTCCCAAATACTGGGATGACAGGCCTGCACCACCACGCATGGTTAGTTATTGATTTTACTAATCCAGGGAGCCCTCCCCCTGTGCTCAAGCCCAGGATCATGTGACTTTTTGTTCCCCTTTCCTTTTCCCCTCTCGTACTCTAGGCCTCCCTCAACACTAAGAACAACTCGCATGCTGGGCCTTGGGTTTATCGCTCTCTTTCTTTCTCTGGTTTTATGTGTTTGTTTATTTATTTATTTATTTATATTTCGGGTACTGGGGATTGAACCCAGGGGCATGCTACCTCTGAGCTACACCCCAAGCCCTATTTTACTTCTTATTTTGAAACAGGATCTTGCCAAGTTGCAGGATTTAAGTTGCTGAGGCTGGCCTCAAACTGTGATCCTCCTGTCTCAGTCTCTCTAGTACTAGAATTACAGGCGTGTTTCACAATGTCCAGTCTTTGGTTTGTTTTAAATATACATATCCCAGCCGGGCGTGGTGGCGCACGCTTGTAATCCCCGCGCTTGGGAGGCTGAGACAGGAGGATCGCATGGGTTTGAAGCCAGCCTCAGCTACTCAGTGAGGCTCTCAGCAACTGAGTGAGACCCTGTTTCCAAATAAAATATTAAAAAGGTCTGGGAGTATAGCCCGGAGGTAGAAAGCCTCTGGATTCCACCCCCAGTACCACCAAACACACACACACACACACACACACACAAACAAAAAAACATAAATATACATATCCCTATACTTTTACTTAAATCAAGAAAATAAAATGAAAAAGCTCTCTTATTAGTTGCCCGACTGTGCCTGCCCTAAAAATCTAGGGAATGTTACACAAGATTCAGTGGAAGTCTGTCAATAATTTCATTAATCAAGAGAAAGACAACATGTGTGGCCCTCCAGGGTGTGAGGAAAGGCCAGTGGCTCAGAGGGACCTCAGAGAGCTGCCTTCATGCTCTTTTGGCCTAAAGCGTTTATAACCCTCCTTTAGTTTCTTTTGATCATAAGCAGGGTTTCAACCAACTTGGTGAATTTAACTAAGAAACCGACAGAATATAGTGGTGGAAAATCTGTTTATCTGTAGCCTTGAAAGCAGAAGCACATTTTCTGGCAGAGGATGCAGTGTCACTGTCACCCACGTGATAGGCAAGGAGACCATGGAATATGATCATCCCAGGGGAGCCCAGCAGGCTGAGGGAAGTTGCTTCAACAGGAATCTGACCATACCTCAGTTATTTGAGGTTGTCACTTTCTTTTATGTTTTTCTTCTTCTTTTTATTTTTGTACTGGAGTTGCACCCAGGGGCATTCTATCTCACAGCCCTACCCCTAGCCCTACTTTTCTTTTTTTTAATTTTGAGACAGGGTCTTGCTAAGTTGCTAAGGGTCTGGCTACATTGCTGACATTGGCCTCAAGCCTGTGATCCTCTTATTTCAGCCTCCCAAGTACTGGGTGAAAGATCTGTGGAGAAGCTGTGTAGATTACAGAAGGAGGCTATCCAACAGCGATGTATGGAATCTGCTTTAACCTGGCAAGGAGCTTGCCCCTCTTTGGGAATGGGGCGGGTCATGGGTGGAAGGGACCAGTCCCAATCGGCCAGCTGAACCGCCTGCCATAGCGAGAGTACTTCTGCTTTTAGGCCGATATTTTTGGGAATGGGACTAAGTGTGTGAATACCGATTGTATTGTGGAGCGGACTCTCTGCCTCCTGCCCCAGCTGCGAGATCATGTTGGGGAGGGGAGGGACCCGACTTACCATCAGGATTACTGGCAGGGGCCACCAAGTGAAGCAAGTTACATCTTTCCAAAATTTCTTTCTACACCATTGTCTCTCTCTCTCTCTCTTTTTTTTTTTTTTTTTTTAAAGGAAAACTACGCCTCCCAGCTTTCATCTGTGTTCCGGGACACTTATTCTGTAGACTGCTCTGAGAGCTTATCCATTGCAGTCTTTTGCAGTGTCCTTGGTGTTTGTAAGACAGCCAGGGTTATTTTAAGTTTAAAAGAAAAGATGAGGAAGCTTCAGCCACCCACAAGTTTTAGTCCGCTTTTCCATAGTTGTGACCAAAATTCCTGACAGGAACAACATGGGGGAGATTAGTTGGGCCCATGGCTTCAGAGGTTCAGTCCACAGATAAGGACAGGACACAGGCTAAAGAGAGGGACTTGGACTGAAGAGAAGGCCTATCACAAGGGCACAAACTCGTGCTCTGAGGCGGAGCCCAGCACACTCTGAGCACTCCCGTGAGCCGAGCGACTACTCACAGTACTACCTGGATCCGAGCTGCCCAGTGCGGGCTCCGGCTCAGTGCCCACGGCCTGCTCGGGACTTAGCGTCACCTCAGCTCTCTTTCTCACGAGTTCTCTTTACTGAATATGCCCTGATGTCATTTTTCAGGAGACTGAATTTGAACTTTGGAATATATTCCAAAAATTCCCCATAAATTCTTGTACTTTTGGCCTTTTATTTTCGACGGCTGATGACTTTCACATGTGCACTTAGGGAGACAGGAAGATAATCTTCAAAAAAAGGAGAGAAATGAGGGAATAGCTGTAGGTAAACAAAAATGCCTTGAGAAGAAAATTGTATGCATTGGCATCATGGCCTGTGTTGTTGCACTGGGTCTAGACAAATCCTGGCCGTGTTGTGGACGCACCACGACTATGATGAATGCAGAACCTTCCAGAGCCATCTCAGGGGGCCCAGGACATGCACCTGACACTGAACTCCTTTAACTGGACCAAAGGGAGGACTCAGTGAGCCTCAGGTGGGTGAGCAGAAACCCAGGAGGTGATCCTCAACCCACTTCATAAGAACCGGTGCCCGTGCCGCCACACCGCCAGCCAGCCTGAGCAGACCCCTCGCCACGGGACGCCGCTTCCCTACTGCAAAATCCAGGCGGTTCCAGGAATTCCAACACGCGAGGAGGCTGATGATACCTGTCTCCAGTGAATCCCCGGGATGTTGTTAAAAGGCAGATTCCAATTGTGCGACCGCCGTCCTGCACCCACATCTGCTGAATGAGGCTAAGAGTCTGCATCCTCCCGAACTCCAGAGAGCCTGCTGCTGGTCAGCGGCCACCCTCTGAGCAGCCAGGGGCTTTGTGAAAGGCCCCTCAGACTGAGGGACAGGCCCCTTGGCCAGAGTCCCTGGGGGCGATAATGTACACTTGAGTCACACAACCAGCCTGTGTGGTAAAACCCGAGCTGTTGCCCTGCTTGACACCAGGTCTCAGCCAGGGTGCTCAGCGTCCTTAGGGATCTCACACCACAGAGCGGAGCGCCCGCTGAGCCTCCTGTGGTGTGGAGGGGGCCTGCGGTGGAGCGAATGCTGCCAAGCCAGTGAGAGAAGCAGAAGCCGGGGGGAGACACGCTAGTCCCAGCCTGGCTGTTTGTCTTACCTTCAGTTCTGTGAAGCACCCTAACACCGCGCCATCGCCTGAGCAGAGCGCCGTCGATGGATGTGAGCTGTCCTTCAAAGGCCACGTGTTAAAGGTTTGGTCTCCACAGTGCTATGGGCAGGGGGCAGAAACTGAAGCAGAGCCAAGTGTGAGATCTTTAGGGTGTGCTCTCAAAGGTCTGTGGGATCCCGGTTCCTTCCTCTCTTTCTTTGCTCCCTGAATAGTGATGTAAGTGGGGTTGTTCTGCCAAGTGTACCTATCATGAAGTGCTGGCTCGAGACAGGCCCCAAACAGCAGGGCCTGACCAGGGACCAGGGACTAGATCCTCCAAGACCCTCCAAAACTGTAAGCCAAAATAAGCCTTTTCTCTCTCTTTATTCTCTGAGTTGAACATTTTCAGTGCTTTGATATAGTGATAGAAAGCTGACTAATACGGAGGATTTGAATCAGGTTTCTGCCCTTTGGAAGGCAAACATGAACCCAGGCTAGGTGGAGCGTCCCCTAGTGGCCTTCTTCGTGTTGGCAGAAGTAGGTACCAGCCTCCACAAGGTGGTCTGGGCCAATTGAAATTACTGAAAATACTGAGTCATGCTGTTGTAGGGTGCAGGAAAAATTATAGTGGCTTAGAGATGGAAATGGGGCAAGTGGCTGGAAATGAAAGAGTCTTAAAAGGTGAGAAAGGAAAAAAGAGCTCTTGTGTAGATACCAGCGGTCTGCTGGTTCCCTGCACGCTTACCAAAGCCTTTAGGACATATCACTTGAGACCAGACATTTTTTTTTTTTTTTTGCTTCTTTTCTTTCTTTTCTTCTCTTCTCTTTTTTGGTTCTGGGGCTTGGACCAGGGGCATTCTACCTCCAGTCATTATTGTTATCATTATTTTGAAATACGGGCTTGTTAAGTTGCTCATCTTGACATCTTCCTGTCTTAGCCTCCCAAGTACTGGCTTTTTTTTTTTTTTTTTTTTTTTTTTTTTTTTTTTGGTGGTACTGGGGATGGAATCCATGGGCATTCTACCTCTGAGGTACACCCCTAGACCTATATTTTTTATCCTTTATTTTGAAACAGGGTCTCTCTAAATTGTTGAGGCTGGCTTTAAACCTGTGCCTCCTGTCTCAGCCTCCCAAGGACTGAATTCCAAGCATGAACCACCATGCCTGGCTTTGGCCAGAACTTTTTAACAAGTGTCTTTCACGCAGCTTGTTATGTACTGGGTTTTCTTTAACACCAATATTTATACCTTACTTTATAATTTACAAAGTGTTTTCAGAGCTGTTATGTCATTCTCCAGATGAGGAAATTACTCAAAAAGATTCAGGCTCCCCCAAAGCCCCAACCACAAAGGATGGGCACCAAGATTCAGCTGTAGGGCTCTCTGAGTCCAAACCCGTGGTCTTTTCTATGTAGCTCTTTATATGCCACCAAGGAATCAATGGTATCACTGGGGAACATCAGCAGCTCATCAGCAGCTCAACTGACCAGGGAAATCTTTCCAGGAAAGTGCAAGGCGATAAGAAAGAGAAATTCCTGCTACTCCTTTTTTTTTTTTTTTTTTTTTTTTTTTTTTGGTACTGGGAATTGACCCCAGGGGCTTTCTACCTCAGAGTTATACATCCAGGCTTTTTTAGTTTTTATTTTGAAACAGGGTCTAAGTTTCTGAAGCTGGCCTTGAACCTGTGATCCTACTGTCTCTGCCTCTCAAGTACTGGAATTACAGGCATGTGCTACCCCAGCCTGGCAATTCCTGCTACTTTTCAGTGACAGATATGTGTTAGCTACCAAAAGTAGCTATTTAGCTCCAGGTTTGAAGGCTTCCTAGCTTGTCCTACAGAAAATATCTTGTCTTCTCAACATCAAGAATCTTACATTGCAAAAGTCAAGAATAAAGTGCCTGCAAGTTCCCACTTGAAGAATATATTCTCTGGGTTCTGGTGCGGCCCAGACAGTGGTGACTGTGTGTGTGTGTGTGTGTGTGTGTGTGTGTGTGTGTGTATTGTAGGTTTTGATCCCCCCCCGAAATTGATCTTATTAGATGTACCCAGTCGTAAGTTTCTCAATAAAGAAAAAAAATCTCCATTATAAAAAAGAAGTGGACAGTGTCACCAGTTATTACCTGTTTAACGACAGGCAAGCTCGTAAACCTTCTCAGGCCTCAGTTTCCTCATAGGTAAAATGAAAGGTTGGGGCAGATGATCTCCAGGGCTCCTTCAGGCCTGTAATTCTGTGTTATTTGCTAGAATGCTCATAGCAAATATGTTACGCCGAGGTGGTTTATAGCTCGCTGTAATTATAGGGCTCAGTCAGCAAGAACAGCGAATCCTAAATCAGTTCAACGTCTAATTCCTGCCCCGTCACGTCGGGCCAGATTGTTTTTACATACATTAAATTTATGGCACTTCCCCCTTTTAGGGGGGGGCGAGGAAATTTCAAGCAATCTGTTCAGGTGAAGAAGGCCAGAAAGGTCTAAGAATAATGAGAGAAAGAATGAACAAGGATGCCTCTCCGTCCGAAGGCATGATCACAGTACAGTCGTAACCTAAACCAAGTGCTTTTTTGTTTTAATTGCTTTTTGTTTTGTTAGATGAGAAATTGAGGCTTGGAGAAGTTCATGGACTGGCCCAAAGTCTCTTTCCTGTAACACAGCAGATGAACACCGAGAGATGCCCCTTGGATCCTAGGCTTCCTTCCAACAGTCACAAAGAGCATATCTCCTCAGGGAATTCATTTATCATTATGTTCTCATTAGCAACAGGCTCCTTTCTGATGACTAGGAGTGGAAGTTGGCAAGGATCACTCCTGCTGACAGGTGTTGGAGCCAGATATGTCCCGGCAGCTCCAGGACCGCTCTCCCATGTTCTTTCCCGCTTTTTGAATATGTGGAGAGGCAGAAGACTTGTATGTCTTCGGGTCTTCATCACATGAGCTGAAATAAAAAGAAACGTGGTTGGATTTAGATAAACCTATCATTATTACAAATTGTATCTGGCCAAAGAGAGATGGGATTTTTTTGAATGTCGTCATCCGTCTTAGCCCTTCATTACCAGGCTTGGTCATAACTCCTGCTGACTCTTTCATCTGGGCGCATTTGCAATTTTGCTTTGCATGACTCGTCTCAGACTTTATTATCATGTTCCTGGTAATAATGCTGGTTGACTACACTTTAAATACTTGGCTTCCCATGATACTAGGCCATTAATTTTATATTGCATCTTTTAATACAAAGTATTGAGACAAAGACTTCAAAGATGAAAACAAAGAGGTAGTGGGCGTGGGGCACGGGAATTGGGTGCAGACAATATTGGAGAAATCTGAGATGTAGAAATAGTGAAGAAAGACAGATTGAGAAGTAGGGAGTTAAGCAATGGAAAGTGATATTAAGTAAAGTTGCTCAGGTATTTTTTCCTGGAAGCTATGAAATTTGAATGGCCTTTTTGTTGTTGTTTGTTTTTGTTTTGTTGTAGTACTTTTGGTAGTACTGGGGTTCCTGAAAACCCTTCTACCTTCGGGCTACACTCCCAGACCTATTTTATATTTTTATTTGGAAACAGGGTCTCTTAAGCCAGCGCGGCTGGCTTTGAACCTGCGCGATCCTCCTGTCTCCGCCTCCCAAGCCCAGGGATTACAAGCGTGCCCACCACGCCTGGTTTGTTTTTGTTTTTTGAACTGGGGATTGAGTCCAGTAGTATTCTACCTACCTCCAAGCTACACCCCCAGCCCTTTTTTTTTTTTTTTTTTTTTTTTTTTTTGCAGAGGCTGGGCTTGAACCTGCAATTCTTCTGTCTCAGCTTCCCAAGTACTAGGGTTACAGGCGTGCACTGCCACACTTAGCTGGTTGAAATTTCTTACAATATTGGAGACACTGTACCTATGGCTGGTTAAAGTCCTTTCTCGCCAATAGGTTTCTAGAAAAAGAATTTTAAAATAACAAACTTAGCTTACAAGGATTTTCCCAAAAACGTCTGTAATGGATAAAATAGGAGAGATTATAAATAATCCTAGGTAGAGAGGATTAGGAAAGAGAGGTTTAAAGTCCCATCCAGAGGAATGGGGCTCTCATTGCCTGGGGCTCTGGAGCGGGCCCAGGCTGGAGGCAGGTTGAGGCACCCAGGGGCTAATTGCAGGCTGAAAGCCCTCTTGCTAACCTCAGAGCCTCCTCAGAAGGAAGAGGGCATGCTACTGTGGGAAACGATTCCACTTCAGTCACTGGGCCTGCGGATTCGGGGAGACCTGTCGGCCCAGGCACGGTGCTGGGGCCCCTGAACGGCGCGGGCACAGAGGTGCTGCGGTCGCTGTTTTCCAACCCTACGTCTGCTTAACTGACCTTGCAGCCCACACCCTTCCAGCATCTTGTATAGGCCCTGACTCCCTCAGATCAGAGCCCACCCCGCCCGCTGTGGTGTCATGACAGGGTTTAACTCCCTCTGGCTCTCCATCTCCTTCCAGGATAGTACTCCCCTCCGCCTTGAGGCCCCAGGGAAGAGGGGGGATAGAAGGGAATGAGTCCCCTCCCAGGATGCATGCAGTCACTTCATGGCTGGAGGCAGTGAATCACAGGCTCCAGCTCCTGGCCAAGTGACACTCTCAGACCCTTAAATGATACAAACAGCAAACCAAACAGAACCCAAAACAAAAGAACAGCAAAAAATAGATATATAACTAAAATGTGCAGCCTCCAGCCCGAGGCCCTAGCCCATTCCCGCTCCACCCTCCAGAGGTCCCCGCACCATGACCCAGCTCATGCTGTCTGGAAGCTCCTTCATTGCTTTGACTGACATGGATTTTTTTTTTTTTCTAACTCAGGGGCGTTCTACCTCCGAGCTCCACCCCTACCCCTGTTTTTTATTCTTTATTTTGAAACAGGGTCTCACTGAGTTGCAAGGGCCTCACTAAGTAGCTGAGGCTGTCCGCGAACCACGATCCTCCTGTCTCAGCCTCCCGAATGCTGGGATTACAAGCATGCCCGCCACGCCTGGCTTGGCATGGAATTTATCTATTGCATTTCTGCTTTGTCAGTGATAATAAAGTTTTAATAGGCATACTTTTATTCATATTTTTCTTTCAAAACTTAAACTTAATGATTGGCTATGTCCTCCTTAACAAGACAATATAATTGGCACACTGTCCTCAAACATACTTTATTTAATTTTTTTGCGGTGCTGGGAATCCAACCCAGATATTCTTCTTATCTCAGCGTAGTGTTATAATAATTGGATCCCACCATCATTTCTCCTTTTTCTTTTCTTCCTTTCTATCTTTGACTTCCACCATCTGTTACTTCTCTAGCATTTATTTATTAAAAGCTATCTAGTTAGTTTTTCTCCCACGCTGTAAATATTTCTCTTTCCACCATTGCTCCTCCTTTGTGGCACTGAGGGTTGAACCCAGGGCCATTCTACACCGCAGCCCTTTTTTAATCTTTTGTTTGGAGACAGGGTCTTCCTAGGTCGCTGAAAGTCCCTCTCTGTTGCTGAGGTTGTCCTCAAGTCCACACTCCTCTGTCTCAGCCTCCCAAGTACTGTGAGCGCCGGTGTGTGCCACCGTGCCCAGCTTTATTTTTTTACTTTGGAACCGAGTCTTGCTAAGTTGCTGAGGCTGGCCTTGAACCTGCGATCCTTCTGTTTCAGTCTCCCAAGTACTGGGACTACAGGCGTGCACCGCCGTGCTTGGTCTCACCATTGACCTTTGAGACACATTTCTGCATCGGTTTGCTTTTCTTTGGGGAGGCGTATCCCCATGGGGGGCTTCCAGCACTCACTTGAGGAAAGATGTTTCCCTTGTCTACATTCTTCCTTTTTTTTTTTTTTTTTTGGTAGTACTGGGGCTTGGACCCAGGGGTGTTCTACCGCTGGAGCTACACCCCAACCCTTTTTATTTTGAAACAGGATCACATTAGGTTGCTGGAAGTCTCCCTAAGCTGCTGAAGCTGGTCTTAAACGTGCGATCCTCCTGTTTCAGCCTCCCAAGTATTAGGTTTTGGCGCGGTGAGAGAGACCATGTCCGAAAAGAATTTTAATGTGGTCTTCTCTCAGGGATAGGGGCTGGACCGCTCCTGGACACGTCCAAGCCCCTCCTTAGCTGGAAAGGAAATGCCCTTCCTTTTAAGGGTTACGTCTTGTGGGTGGGGCTACGCATAGGAACGCCCCTCTCGCGATATCGACAGTCTCCTCCTAAGCTCCAGCCCCTGCGGGAGGGACCCGACCTGTCACCAAGTACTGAGACTTCCGGTGCGTACCACCAACCCTGGCTACTTTTGTTTTTAAAGGATAGTCTGGGCCTAGAATTCCAAGTTCCTAGTAATTTGGGCTCAGCTCTTTTAAGATAGCACTCCCGGGTGCAGTATCTACGGCCCTGGCTACCTGTGGGCCGAGGCAGGAGGATACTCAGGCTCAGGAGGTCAAGGCCACCTGCGCAACATAATGAGACCCTGCCTGCCTCAAAGAGTGGGGAGAAGAAAAGCTGAGAGAGGGCAAGCTTGTCAGTCAGGAGTACCGGATAGACAGGCAGTACTCAGCTAAGGAGAAGTTTGCTACTGATGTTTCTTTTGTGGACAATCTTTATTTTTTCCCCCTGTGGTAACTATTAGTGTTTACTTTATATCCTTAAATTCTGCAGTTTAAAAATGGCATGTATAAGCCAAGAGCTGTTGCTCATACCTGTAAACTCAGTTCTTGAGAGACTGAGACAGGAAAATCACAGGTTCGATGTTAGCCTTGGCAAACTTGGTAAGCGCCTCAACAACTTAGTGAGATTCTGTTTCAAAATAAAAAATGAAAAAATGGCTGGACATATAGCTCAAAGGTAGAATGCCCCTGGGTTCATTTCCCAGTCCCCTTTTACCCCCTCAAACCCCAAGAACCAAAATACCAGCATATATAGAGATTTCAAGTTACTTAGCCCTAATGGGTATTTTTAATTATGACCCACACCTTTCTCTTTTTTCTACAAATTTCTCTAGTTTTTCTCTTTCCTTTTTTTTTTTTTTTGTGGCATTGGGGATTGAATCCAGTGTTGCTCTTCATCTGAGCTACACCCTAAGTTCTTTTTCGTTTTTATTTTGAAACAGAGTCTGTTTACATATGCTGACTCAAAACTCCAATACTTCTGTCTCAGCTTTTCAACTATTATAATTATAGGCGTGCACCACCAAGTGTAGCTCCAATCTTTATAAAATATATATTCTTTCTATACTCTCCTTCTAGAAAATTGTCAATTAAATTTCCTTCCTGTTTTCTATGTGTTTTAAGATACTGTTTGAATTTATTATTTAAAATAATTTTCATATTTTTATTTATCTGCTAGACTGGAATATTTTCTCTGTTCCAAATACTAATTCATTATTTTTTACTTCAGCTCTTGTTTAGTTCATGAAGTAATGCATCTTTATTTTTCCTACATAGCAAAAAACGAAAGACATATTTTGAGTACAGGCATTCTTTTTCCTTTGGAATAATCTGACATTTTTCTGCAATGTTTATATATTTGGAACAGGAAGCATTTCTGTACATTAGGAGCGGAATGTGGAGGGTTTAGTTCATGCTCAACCCAATCCTTCAATTACTTTTTTGCCTTATAAAAAATTTTCTCTTCTCCTGATTTATTGCATCTAGTATTGTTGCAATGACTATTTCCCAAACTAAGCATCAAGTTTCATAGTCCAATACAAGGATTGTTTTATAAATTATCAATTAATTTAAATAAAAAGTCTAATAAAAGTGTACAAACAAATCACATTTAACAATTTGTTGAAAATAATCAAATCAAATAAAACCATAGTAATTCCACCAACAAATCCAGAACGGAGAAGTCACTCGAGGTTGAGTATACATTTCGGAATCAGTTTTTACGACTGGAGTTTGACAGGCCTGCTGTCTCCAGATGTAGGAAGCAGAGAGGACACGAACAAGTCCAGGTTGGCATGTTTTATAAGTTTCTTTAAAAACCTCAAAAGTAAACTGTTTCCTTGTGAGTCGGTCCTTTCAGATCAAAGTAGATTCTAGCAAAATATCCCAGTTATTTGAAACTCCTCTGTGGGCTGAGAGCAATTGTAAGGATGGGTTTTGTTTGTATTTGAGGACTGACCACAGTTATAAACATTCAAGCCGTATGCATTGTGAAACTCACATTCTTCTGATAAAGTTTGTAAAACATTTTTTTTTTTACCATTATCCTGAAATCATTTGTATATTTTTGGCCAGGGTAGAGGTCAGTTTAAAGAGTAAAAATGAAAGATAATCTTTCATGGAAAATGGAAAAGGGATAGTATTTTCTTTGTTTTGTTTTGTTTTGTTTGTTTGTTTGTTTATTTCGCAGTACTGGATATTGAGCCCAGGTGCATTCTAACTCTAGGCTACACCCCCAACCTTTAAATTTTTTTCTTAAGACAAAATCTCTCTGGGTTGCTCAGGGTCTTGCTATATTGATGAGGCTGGCCTCAAACCTGCGATCCTCCTGTCTAAACCTCCCAAGGACTGGGATTACAGGCATGCACTATCATGCCTGGCTTTTTTTTTTTAATTGCTTTCAATATTCATGTTTGAAAAGTTTGAGCTGTGAAGACAAGGGATTATATTATACTTAGGAACAAATACATATATAAATCTTTCTATGTCTTCTTGGTTATTAATTAATGTGTTAATCATGCCAGGAAATTTCTTAGCTGCAGCTTGTGGTTTAAAGTAGCTGTTCTGGAGAGAGAGGAAAAACCCCACCATGGCTAGTTTTCCTGCATAACCTGGAGACCTTAGTGCTGACCACACAATGAGAGGTTTGTCCTCATCCTTCTTTTTGGAAAAACTAATGAAATCAGTCGTTTGTGGCTTGTATCTGTGGTCCTGAAGGAAATCACAGTAAGAACTGTATGCACCTCCTTAAGGACAAATTGCAGAAATTGCAAGCAAGCAGCCCATGCAGAGATCAAGCAGGACAAGCTGTTTAGGATTAAAATTATTTATTGCTTTAATGGTCTTTCATTTTTTAAAATAAATAATTATTTTCATAATAAACAATTATTTACTGTAAAAAATGAGAGACCTGTGTATTAAACCTGCATCAACTGAGATATTGAAGCTATAACTGGCCGCCACGACTGCCTGTCATGGGCATTCCAAGCGGGTGGTCGAGGGCTCATCACACCTCCCACCCCAGCCTCTGGGTAGTAACTGCCTGGTTGCAGGTAAACTCTCTCGATGCCTCCTTGCAAAAAGGCGTGGGGAGGGTGAGTAGGTACAGAACCACTTGGATATTTAAAAAAAGAAGAAATCCCAGAACCAGAAAGTTGATTTAATGTGGGCAAGATCTAAATTTTGTTTACTTTAGTTCATGGTAGAAAATAAATGAGCAGCAAATTATATATATATATATATATATATATATATATATATATTATTATTATTATTATTATTATTATGGGGTGGTCCAGGGAATTAAACCCTGGGACATTCTTCCATTGAGCTACAGCCAGCCCTTTTACTTTTAATCTTGAGACAGGGCCTCATTAAGTTTCTCAAGCTGACCTTTATTTATTTTCCTGTTTCAGCCTCCCAAGTACCGGATCACCAGCAGGTGTGCGACACTGGGGCAAATTCTCTCAAAGGAATTAAAATGAGGCCTGAACGAGAGCAGGAGACTTGGTACTGACAGTTGCCTAGATCACTGCTAGCTGGGGAATCTCACGGCAGACACGCTTTGCTGTGACCCGGACACTTGCAACAACTGTCTCCAACCTCACCCGACCTGCTCAGTCTACTGTGAAGTTACTGCCTTCGTTTAGATGCGTGTCTAGAAATATTTGGGATAAACATCCGGGCAGAAGCCACTTCTTATGAGCTGTTTGGTATTTTGCTTTTTTTCATCTTAATTTTACCTAAAAGTTAGTAAAATGAAAGTAACCTAGCTAGGTGTCGTGGTGCATTCTGTAATCCCAGTGCTTAGGAGGTTGATACGGGAGGATGGCAGGTTTGAGTGAGACCAGCTTCAACAGTTTGGCAACCTAGTGAGAACTTTTTTCAAAAGAAAAAAGTAAAAAGGGCTGGGGGCATAGCTCAGAGGTAGAATGCCCTGGGTTCAGTCCCCACTACTACCAAAAAAAGAGTAAGCCAAACGTTTATGAACTTGGAAAGAAAAGAAAATTGCCTCGAGTTATATTGCCTATGTATGTGTTTTCTGTTCAGAACTTTGTATATCCATGCAAAGTTTTTGGACCCTAGGAACAAAGACAGTTCAACTCCTTTGCACTCATAAAAGCATGCTGCAGTATCCATGAGAAAAGTCCTCTGAGAGGAGCAGTGGGAGCAAGAGAAGAAGTTAGATATTGAAATCGGGTACCCAGAGAATAGTCGATAGGAAAGAAGATGACAGTGGCCATGCCGCTGCAGCTTCGCAAACCACCTTTAGGTACTTTTCATCAAATGGAATCGCTCCCATTTTGTACTGTTTTACGCCAGATTGAACTTCTGAAATGTATATTTCTAATATTTTCAGAAACAATGGGTTGGTGGAGACTGATGGCTGCCAGTCCTGGATCCAGCTGGAAACCCAAGGGCCACACATGCACGTCCCTTCGCTAGCCTCTTCCCGGGGCAGCCCAGGAAAGAGGAGGCGTGTGTAAAACAGCAGCCCTGGACTTTTCCCCACCACCGCACCCCAGGTCCTCGGTGTCCCCACCTCCTCCAGCACGCCTGTCTCTGTTAATCCTGTGCCTGGGAAGTTTCCCCAGGAGCCGCGTCCACTCGTGCCCCCGCCAGAGCAGCAGGTGACAGATGGAGAGACAGCGCGAGTCGCTCGCCTCAGTGAGGACTTCGAGAAATGCCCCAGTCTTGTGGCTCATTTGAAATACATACTTCGGGAATAAGGGTGAAGAATTAGGAAATGGGTGGGGTTAACTGCACTCTTATTCCTTGTTTTTATAGCACTCAAGGGTTTTTGTCTCATTAAGAACCTGGCGGAGTGCTTTGTTTCATTGGTCTCATGTTCCAGATAGGAGGAATATGCTCTTTCAGTGTTTGGCTCATTCATTGTAAGTGTTTTTTGTTTTTTGTTTTTCAACAAAACAAAGAAAGTGTGAAATCATCTCTAGCTGGGAAAGAAGGAACAGACTTGAGGTGAAATTGTGCTAAACCCCCTTTGTTCTTAAGGGTATAAAAAAATCCTCAGATCCTAACGGTATTCTAATCACTGCAGCAGATTGGATAGGCTCTGCGGAAGTTTCATCAGTACCAACTTCTTCTTTTCCTACCCCTTCTACTTCATTTGCTTGTCAACAAACTCAACAACCAAGAAACCCAGCAGGAAAATGTGGTTTCTTCTCAGACAATAGTCACTCCAGGATTGGGGGTGAACAGGGCGAGCAGAGGGGAGGCGGAGGAACTGGCGGCCGTGCCTCTCGTCTGTTCTGTAGCTGGGCTTCCTTCAGTGAGCTTTGCTTCCATTTGATCCTGGCTTTATGTTGATTTTCTCCAACTAAATTGGCTTTCTAAGTGCAGTGATATGACCCAGGAACTCAGCTGTGTCAAGGCCTCAGTCGATGCAGGAAGGCAAATAAAGAAGAGGAGGCTCACAACCTAATGTCTGGCCATTTCCTTCCAAAAAGCTGCCGAGCTGGAGGCTCAATCTCCAGCCCAAGGAGGACTCACTTCTCCCCAGCCGGGGAAGCCGCCCAGGAGCTCTTCAGGGTGAGCTCCGCGTTTTTCCCACCTCCACCTTTGTATTCCAGGACACTTGTATTAGATTCTTACAGCTGCTGTAACAAATACCACAGTAGTGACTGAGGCAAATTTAATCTCATGTCAGAAGTCCATAATGGGTTTCAGTAAGCAGAAACCGAGACGTCAGGAAGGTTGAGCTCCTTCCAGAGGATCTAGGGGATAATCTGTACCTTGTCATTTCAAACTTCTAGTGGTAAGCAGATTCCTCTGATTGTGGAGGCATCACTCCAATCTCCCTCTGTGGCCACACTGCCTTCTTCTCTTCTGTCTGAAATGTCCCTCTTTCTTCTTCCTTTTTAAAATATTATTATTATTATTATTATTATTATTATTATTATTATTATATTGGTGTTAGGGATTGAACTCAGGGGCATTTTACCTCTGGGGTATACCACCAGACCAATTTTATTTTTACTTGAAAACAGGGTCTCATTAAGTTGCAGAGGGGCTCACTTAGTTGCTGAGTCTGGCCTCAAAACTGTGATCCTCCTCTCTCAACCTCCCAAGTACTGGGATTACAGGTGAGCGCCACCACACCAAGCTCCTCTTCTTCCCTTTTATAATATTTATTATTGTATTTAGGACCCACCAGGCAAACCCAAATAATCTCTACATTTTATTTATTATTATTACTATTATTATTATTATTATTATTATTATTATTAATTATTGGTGGTACTTAGGTTCCTGGAAGCCCTTCTACCTCTGGGCTACACTCCCAGACCTATTTTTACATTTTTATTTGGAAACAGGGTCTCCTAAGCCAGCGCGCACGGCTGGCTTCGAACCTGCGCGATCCTCCTGTCTCTGCCTCCCAAGCGCGGGGATTACAAGCGTGCCCACCACGCCCGGCTACATTTTATTTTATTTTTTATTTATTTATTTTTTGTGGTACTGGGGATGGAACCTAGGGTCATTCTACCTTTGAGTTACACCCCCAGCCCTATTTTTTATTCTTTATTTTTGAAGCAGGGTCTCACTAAGTGGCGGAGTCTCTCCGTTTTATGGTTCCTAACTATATTCAGTCTGCAAAGCCTTTGACACGGAAGGGCACTCTCAGTCACAGCATCCGGATGCGGGTTCCTTGGGGAGCCATGAGCAGCACCCTTGATGCTTGTTATTTCCTAGGTACTTAGAGTTCATGGAAGTGAACTTGGTCCTCATCTCAGAAGAGTAGTTGATTCTAAAAGATAATGAGCACGCCTTAGCAGTTGTAGTGTAAGGATCAGACGGAGGGAATACAGCACATGACCCTGTGGACTGGGACCTCAAAGACTGGAGAATGCATGTTAGCCCTGGAAACGAAGCACTTTGAAGGCTCAGAGTTATAGGATTCTGCGTTTTCTCCAGAAGTTAGTCGGCCTGTGCTGCTAACACATGAGTGTGTGAGAGAAAGCACAACCGGCCTGGGGAGGGAGGGAGGGAGGAGGGAGGAGCCAGTGAGGAGGGAGGGAGGAGGGAGGGGCTGGTGAGGAGGGAGGGAGGGAGGAGGGAGGGGCCAGTGAGGAGGGAGGAAGGGAGGAGGGAGGAGCCAGTGAGGAGGGAGGGAGGGAGGAGGGAGGAGCCGGTGAGGAGGGAGGGAGGGAGGAGGGATGGAGGGGCCAGTGAGGAGGGAGGAAGGAGGGAGGAGCCGGTGAGGAGGGAGGGAGGGAGCAACAGTGGAGACACATCTGGGCTGTGCTGGAGGAGGAAACCATGAGGGGCCATCCTGGAACCCAGGGCTTCTCCCTCAGAAAACCCCCCCCACACCCAAATTGTGCAGTGTCTGCCTCTGCTAGTCTCCGCCACAGCCTTCTCACTTGTTTCTAGCACTCTCTTTATCTGGACGAGCTCCCAGTCAAGGCTGAGGACGAGGGTTTGTCCACTCAGAGATCTCCAGCACGTAACCAGTGCAGATAGCAGATGCTCAGTAAATATGCATCGTGCTGAGTGAGTGGGTAGAAGGGGAGAGGAAGGACTTGGGGGCTGTGGGCTGGCTCAAGCTGAAGCTTGGAGGCGGGGACATGTGCCTTAGTCCTTCTGGTGCTAGTTGTGTGAGGCCAGCAGGCCCTGGCTCCTGAGACTGTTTAGTGGAGAGGAGAGGGGAGGGGAGAGGAGTGGAGGCACAAATGGTTCCTCTGTCCTCACCTGTGTTCCTGAGGCTGTTGTCTGCAGGTGGAAGGTGGTGGCAGGCCGTTGCTGCAGCCCACACGCCGCTGCTCTTGAGGCGGTGTGGAAGAGGGGATGTGGGCTCCTGTCTGGCACCTCCACGTGAGCTCAGGCATTGCACAGACTCTCTAAAGCAAGGCTTTCTCATCTGCAAAGTGAAGAATCATCCAGCAGTCTGACCTGTTGATACATAAGACAAGCCATGTGTAGAGCGCGGCGCTGCGCCCGGAGTGCGACTCGCGCTGTTATTACCATAATGACACGTGGCCCTGATTTATGACGGACCAATTTACCATGCTTCATCCTCAAGATGGCGCAGAAGTGATGGCCTTTGGTAGAAACCGTCCTTAGATCTTGGATCTTTTCGTGGGCCAGCCCAGTGCAGGACACTGCTCTGGGGGTGTCCAGTGAGCTCCTGGTTGGCCCTGTGCTAGCTGGGAAGCAGGCGCTGCTGGGGGTGCTGTGCTGCTGAGCCAGGAGGTGCAGCAGGCGAGGGGCATCCTGTGCATTATCAGCTCAGAACGTCCAACCCCATCATAAACTGAGAAGCATTCATATGTGTTGTGTAGGCCAGTCCACCAGGCAACGTGAAATTCGCTGTTCCTCCTGACCTTCAACCCTCCTGAAGAGGAGGAACCCTTCTGTGACCTTGCCATGTGGGCGGAGACCTTAAAACTGGCTCACCTTCCTCCCTGTGGGAGGAATCACATCCACACTCTGGCCGGCCGGGCCACACTCAGCAGCACTGACATCCCAGCCAGCGTGTGTGCCGCTGTGAGGTCCCAGGGCGACTGGGAAGAGAAGCCTGGGGGTCTAGGAGGTCGAGGCTGGTGTCTCCAAGGCCTTCCGCGTGCAGAAGCACCGACAGGCCGTTTCTGGGGCAGGCCGGATCCAAGTCCACCTGTAATTTGCAGCCTGGAGACACTGAAGGTTTGCTGGGAGCGCTGAGCATCCTCGCTGCTCCTAAAGTCAGGGTCACATGAGACAAGCTAAGGCACCAGAAGTGATGGAAGAGGCAGGCTGCTGTGGACCCCTCCTTTGAGAGATCAGACAGGGACCAGAGCCCCTGGCACCTTTTTGAGTGTGTAGTGGAATTACTTAGAAGTAATTACAGAGAAGCCTCTCCCTTTTGTTTGTCTGGGTGTCTCTTACACACAGAAGGACAGAATGTGAATAAAAATTTGGAGAAACATGAGCCGGTTTCAGGGTCTCCAACCTCATGGCCAGGGTTGCATTAGGGTTCTTCCTCACCAGAGGGGTCAAAGGTCAGAAGGAGCAGCGCATTTTTAATGACCTGATGGACTGGCTAAAACCCACTTACCAGTGGAAATATGTATATTTTTAATAGATGAGGCCCTCACCAGAGTTCTAATTAAAAATCAATGTGATATATAATTAAATTGGAATGATTGCATATGCACCAGCCTGTCTCTTTAGCTTTTAGCCAGAGGCAGAGGGGGATCGCTGCTGTCGATCAATGCAGGAGCCCTTCAGGTTGTCAATATGGGATGTCTCCTCTGGGGGCCCCGTGCTCCCTCATCACTCAGGGCTCACAGCACCGCGCATCTCTCCAAGGAGCAAGCTCCGAGGAGGAGGCCCTCGACGGCAGAGCCCGCCAGAGCCCGCCAGCCCACGCCCCCCAGCCTCCTGCTGTCCTGCAGCCACCGTAAGTCCTCTTTAATTACTTTCAATTAGGTCTGTCAAGTACAAAATAAAGTCGGCTGAGTCAGGGTTAGTGAGATCACAGGGATAAAAGACCTACTCGAAGGCAATTGGGGTGTCGAGGGTGTGCAGGCCGCTCCTGGGATCCATCCCACCCCAGCGTGTGCGAGGCAGGTATTAGTATTTTCCCCTCCCCCTGCCTCCCCTTCCTTCCTGGCACCATGGCATTTGCCGGGTTTCTTGGCACTGGCCATTGACCCAGGGGCATTTCTGCATTCCAGGGATTGCCTGGCTTTTCCAGTTTCTTTAAAAAGAAAGACTCTGATGTCTGTAAGCCTCGTGGTAACCTCCGGGGTAATTCACTAGGGGCTCGTGAGTGTCTAGTGTGCAGTCCTTTTTGCAAAACGTACACATTTTTGGTTTTTGTCTCGACCTGTGGTCACCTCCCAGTACAATGGTGTGAGGCATGGACGGATCTGCTCTGTTACTAGAGTTGAACCCGGATGCGTTACACCTCTCAGATACACCCCTGGCCCTACTTATTGTCTATTTTGAAACAGGGTCTCACTAAGTTGCTGAGGCAGCTTTTGAACCTGTGATCCTTCCATCTCAGCCTCCCAAGTACTGGGATCACAGGTGTGCGTTATGGCGCCCAGAGTGGAATCGGAACTGTTGGTTCCACTTTACATCCATCCGAGGCCGGGAGGGTGCAAGGCTTCACCCAGCGGCACCCAGACCGTGGCGCGGGCGTTCTGGCCTACCGTACTTGCCTCAGTAGCTGCCGCTCACCCAGTATCTCCATCAAAGCTTCTTGTCTTCAGAACACGTGATTTCTCTCTTTTAAATCTGGATTTAGCAAATGTATTTTATATTTTAGTCTCTCCTTTTTCCTTTAGAGTTTAAAATTCTATCTAATTTTAATTTAATTTAACTTTTTTGGTTATTAGAGGCTTAAGCCAAGGGTGTTCTATCTTTGAGCTATACCTCCAGCCCTATCTTATTTATTTTGAAACAGGGGCTCACTATGTTGCCGAGGAGCTTGAAAAATTGCTGAGGCTGGCCTCAAACCTGCGATTCTCTTATCTCAGCCTTCGAAGTACTGCTATTACAGGCATGTGCCACCACACCTGGCTTACATTGTTATTATACTCATACTAATATATTTGTTGGAATGAATTTAGATTATGAATGAAAATGTTGAAGACAACGTGAAAGGGCCCGTTCAGGCCTTGGGGCTCCTGCCTCCCACTCTGGCCTGCCCTGCCCACCCGGCTCCACCTCCCTCTCCTCCCTTCTCTCTCTGTCTTTCTCTTCCTCGTCTTCTCTCACCACCTTCTCCCCCCATCCCCACTCACCCTCCCTTCTTTTCTCTATGTTTATACATTGAAATAATAGTATACAATTCTCCCCAGAGAAAACGATAGTTTGGTTAAAAGCAAGAATTTTGTCAGACCTTTACTATATAAAGGAAAAGGACCGAAAGCCTTTGTCCTCAGGGCGCTGCAGTGTGCAGAAGGACACTGGGCTTTGCAGCAGGGGCGGAGAGGCGACACGGAGAGCCGCCCACCTCTGCCCTGTTCTCCTCGCCCATGTACTCTCCCCATAAGCAGACCTTCTCCACTCTACCTCTGTTTTCATTTTTAATGTACTGTTGTTGGTGCATTGTAATTATACACCCATATGAGGTTAGAGTGGTAGAAATATACACGCACACAGCCCCTGGTGTGTTTCCGTCTGGATCCCACTGGCCCACGCCGTCTTCATCAGAATTCAAACCCCTTTTGATCAACCAACAGCTTGGTCCAAGCCAGGAGTATCATTCCCTTGAATTTTCTCAACTGCATCTAACTGCCAGGGCTAGCTTGTGAAATCACAAGGGCTGATTATTAAATTTCCAGAGATTTCACAAGTCAATTGTCATGCATAACTATGATTAAAAATTAAATAATATAAACCAGGCCTGGTGGCACATGCCTGTGAGCCCAGCATTTGGGAGGCTGAGACAGTAGAATCGCCGATTCAAGACCAACCTTGGCAAATTAGCAAGGTGCTCAGTAACTTAATAAGACGGTTTCAAAATAAATAGGGCTGGGGTAGAGCTCAGAGCTAGACCCAGCTCCTTTCCCAGGCTTCAATTTCTGGTAAAAAAAAAAACAACCCAAAACTAAAAATTAAATAATATGCGGGGCATGATGGCGCACATTTGTAATCCCTGTACTTGAGAGGCTCAGACAGAAAGATTATGGCCAGCCTCATCAACTTAGCAAGACTCTGTTTCAAAATAAGAAACAAAACAGGAGTGGAGAGTTCAGAGGCAAAATGCCCCGGAATGAATCCCCAGTATAAAAAAAATACAAAATATTAGCTCATCATTAAATTGTATTAAAAACCAAAGTAAGAAACATTTCAGAGCCGTCCTTCCCGGTTTGGCTCCGTTCCCTCTGCTCAGGGTGATGGCTCCTTGGTGGGTGTCAGGTGGAAATACTGCCTTGGGCTGGGCTGCTAAGCTCCTGTTCCCAGCTGTGCTCTCAGTCGGTTCTGGGGCGAGTACTGACCCAGTAGAACTTGGGGGAACACCAGTCAGCAGGAACGACACTTAAGAGCATTTAGAAAGTCCTCATCCCGTGAGACCTGAAGCCACCCCCCGACTCCTCGACACCCCCCGCCTCCCTGATCTGGTGAGTGAGGCGCGGTCACGGTTTGGACCCTCTGCGTCTCCCACAGGCCCAGGTGAGAGAGGCGAATCCCTGGCCAAGTGCTATTGGGAAGAAAGGGAGACTCAAAGAGGTGCCCAGTGGGAGGCCTTCTGGGGACTGCAGGCGCGCCCTCCAAGGGGATAGTGATGCCCGGCTCCTTCCTCTTTCACTTCCCAGCCACCTTGAAGTGAGCAGCTTTTTCCACCCACCACGAGCTCCCCACTGGGATGTGCTGCCCTACTACAGGACTCAGCAGCCGTCTACCTGACCATTAGGAACTGGGAGCCTAGTGCTGCCCCGCTGGGCTCAATCCCCGAAGGGGTCTGCCTGGCTTCTAGAGGGCCTCTGAAGTCAACATAAATGACACCAGGGGTCACAGCCCTTCTCACCAGGGTGGCTCTCAACAAAATGGCACATATCTTCCCATTACAGCTTCAGCAGAGGCTCACGGAAGCCCTGGGGAAGCCCCTCGTTGACTTTGGTATGGGCCTCCGTGGGTCGGTGATGTCTTTTGGCCTGCTTGTGAAGTATGCTGAGGCACTCATGGTGATCTCAAAATCAAGTAAGACTAGTCAACCCAGAACATCTCTCTCGCTATCTCTTTCTCTTTTGTGGTACTGAGATGGAACCCCAAAGCATTTGAACACCCAGCTATAGCCCCAGCTGTTTTTATTTCATTTTATTAAATTGTTTTGAAACACAGTCTCACCAGGTATCTCACTAAGTTGCTGAGACTGTTCTTAAACCTGTGATCCTCTTGTCTCAGCCTCCCAAGCACTGAGATTACAGGCGCGCTTTATCATCCCTGGTCCAGAACCACCTCATGATCTAGTTTGCACCTCTTCTGATAATTTAGATTGTGTACTAGGACTAAGTAAAACGTCTTGAGACTTGGGTTTTGAACTTGGCCCTTACTGGCTGTCACTCTGACTCGCCTCTCAGCCCCAGCTGTGTCATTCGTACAGTGGAGATGACGGTAGGTCTAGACAAGGTGTACTATATACAGTGTCTAATCAAGCATCTGGCATGAAGCCAGCATTCGGGGCCGGTCTGTTCTCTTCCACAGATGGGTCAGGGCTCAGCAGGGACCTGCCCCGCCCCCCGCTGGCCTGCTCTCCTGTGGCTGGGAGTAGGAAGTATTCCAAAGCATTGCTGTGTGCCAGCTCAGCCCCAGGCCTGCTGTGAAGCTGCTGCTCCTCTCAGTGAGTTCACTGGGTGACAGGGTGTGCCCAGCTCTTCAAGGGCTTTGGAGAAAATGCCTTTGTGCTAAAAGCTCTATAAATACAAGGAGCAGAGCTGGGCGCGGTGTTTCCAGAATACTCCCTGCGTTAGCTGGCATCAAAGGCCCAGGTCATGGAGGAGTTGGAAATGGAGGTGGTTTGCCAATTCCATGATTTTCCAAAGCTGAGAGGACTTTCCCTTTCAACCTTCATTTCTGGAATCACTTTGCTGGATTGTACAAGGCCCATTTTGTCTGTCTTCTGTCAAAAACCTGATTTCAAGTTTTCTTTAAAAGAGCTACCAATTGCGCACTCTCTGGATCCTCCTCTACCCCCGAGGTACCCGCCATCCCGCACCACCTGACAGCTCCCCCTAGTGGCCAGTGTGTAAAGAGCATCCCTGACCCTACACCAATGCCATCTCCTCACTTGTCCCTCAGGAGGAATGTCTTCATTCATTCACTCACTCATTCATTCATCCAGTGACGTTTTGTTGGTTTGCTGTTATGCACTTCTATGTACAAGGGATTGTTCCAGCTCATGGAGATGCCAATAAAACAGATGTGGGTTTTTCACTCACACAGAAACACCTCTATAAGAGAACAGACGAATACATGATGGTAACCACACCATGATTACACAGAATGCGCAGGGTGCCACGGGTGCATCAGTGAAGATCCAGAAGCATGCGGATCTAGAAGCAATACCTAAAGCTGCACAGCGTCCCGTTTGCAGAGATCCCTTCTAAGACCCTAATAATGTATCCCCATAGTCATATATTTTAATCAAATTTATTAAAGTAAGCTATATGGAAGGAAGGGGTCAGGATTTCTATTTCTCTCCACTCTGACCTTTTCTTTTGCCTTTTGTTGTCGACATGGAGGTTGCTGAAGGTGGAGCTGGGGATGGGTTTTGTTGGAGGTCAGTGAGAGGTGTTTATGTGGTTCGTAGTGAAGTTATTGTTAGGGTCCCAGAAACGCTCTTATCACACGTTGCTTGCCCTTGGCAGTGCGGTGACATGAGTCAGAGGTTATATCACCACTTGGACAGGTCTTCTCACTCCTACTACCAGAACCATGTAAGTAAAGGAGGAGAGATGGGAGTTAAATGTCTGAAGGCAGAATGTTCTTTGAGTGATTAGACCTGTCATTTGTAAGTGGTGGATTTACTTATGGAAAAACTAAAGCAAAGCTTCCTCAGATTTAACATACATTTAAAAAAATTGATATGATCTTACCCATACTGAGTTGCCATGCTGGAAGGAGTATTTTCAAATAATCTACAACCTAAAGCAAATTGCCGTTAATTAGGCCAGAGGAAAAATAACGGATATTATTCTCTGTACAGAAAAACAGAAAATGTCAAATTATCCATTACGACATGCTCAAAGAGTCTGCAGCTATCAGCAAAAAAAAAGATCGATAGAGGCACATTAGCAATCACTATGTTTGCAGATGTTATAATATCTGTTTTATTGTCAGATGTTACCATAATCTATTATGATTTTTTTCTTATTTATTTATTTATTTTTGGTGGCACTGGGGTTCCTGGAAGCCCTTCTACCTCCGGCTACACTCCCACGGGCTACACTCCCAGACTTATTTTTATACTTTTTTATGTGGAAACAGGGTCTCTTAAGCCAGCAAGGCTGGCTTCGAACCTGCGCGATCCTCCTGTCTCTGCCTCCCAAGTGCGGGGATTACAAGCGTGCGCCACCACGCCCGGCTTCTTATTCTGAATGGATGTCCATTCTCATGCCTAGTTTTCTCACAATTTTGCATTTTTTTTTTTTCTGGAAAGAGGCCCTCCTCTATTGTATGGACTACATGCCCTTTAAAACTTGGCTTAGGCCCTCGAAAGAGACCCCAAGGTTGTCCAAAGGAGGCAGCGGGGCTTCACAAAGGAACAACATATGATCCACAAGATGGTGGGAACTGGTGCTGAGAGCATCCCACCAGCAAAGGGCACATTGTGACTGAGGCTCCCCACCGCAGGGAACAGCTTCCCCTAAGAGGTGAGCAGGGGCCCTCTGGAAGGTTGAGGCCGGGGACAGTCAGGTATGGTCTTGGGAGCATCCTAACTTCTCCTCTGTCTTTGTCTTTTGCCTCTCGTGGTTAACTCGTATCCCCTTTCCTCTTCCTCCTACTTCTGGCTAATTCAGAAAAATATTTCCCTCATCTGCCTTCCTTACTTCCTTTCTCCCCCACCCATCTGTGAAGTAAAAGGACCACAGCCAGCACATGGACAAAAGCAGCATTAGTGAGCATCCAGTAGGTGGCATGTGCTGAGCAATTAATTAATAATTGAAACAGTCAGAAGGGCGTAGTGGTGCAAGCCTACAATACCAGTAATTGGGAGGCCAAGAAAGGAGGATTCAGGTTCAAGGACAGCTATAGGAACACAGCGGGATCCTGCTTCAAGATAAAAAATAAAATCAGACTAGGGGTGTAGCTTGAAGGTAGAATGCCCATGGGTTCACTTCCAGTACCAATAAATAGATAAATAAATAAATAAATAAATAAATAAATAAATAAATAAAAGCAAAGACTGTGACCGCAAAGATTATGTGGGCCAGGGGGAAATCCAGCTCAACAAGCAACCAGACATTTTATACTTTTTTTTAAATTTATTTTTATTGGTGCATTGTAATCATACATCACATTGGAATATAAGACTTGAGAGGATATACAAGCACACATCATCCAATTAGCCCTCATCCAGTCCCCATCCCGTTCCTTCCCCCTCCCTCGATCCCATGCTGGTTTGGTGATTAACTTTGATACATATGTTTATGTACCTCCTGCTTTTTAAAGAGGCTCCATCCTCCCCTATTCCATACCCTCTGATTGGTCACCTTAATTGCTTCACTATAGGGCCCTTTCTATAGCTCGGCCACTTCCTGTTGCCCGTTTCCTCCTAGTTATTGCTGATTAGGGGAAGCATCTGGTTTTAATTTTCTGCGATATTTCTCTGTGCATGCCGCGTTGCAAATACCGATCCCACTCTTGACCAGCCCCAGTTGTGGCCTGGCTACCCAGTGGACTGATCAGACCTCGCTGCCTCTAGCAGCAGCCTTGCCTCATGGGATGCCCGGATTCTGGCCTCGCTGGCCCCGGCATCGGCCTAACCCCTCGGCAGGCTCCGATCCAGGCCTCGGAGGCCTCAGTAGTAGCCTTGCCTCATGGAAGGCTCCAATGCCGGCCAGTGGCCCCAGCACCGGCCTAACCCCTCAGCTGGCTCCGATCCTGGCCTCAGAGGCCCCAGCACCGGCCTTGCCTCACGGCAGGCTCCGATGTTAGCCGATGGCTCTGGCATCGTCCTAACCCCTCGGCAGGCTCCAATCCAGGCCTTAGAGGCCCCAGCATCGGCCTTCCTCATGGCAGGCTCCGATCCCAGCCTCGCTGGCCCCAGCACCGGCCTAACCCCTCGGCAAGCTCCGATCCTGGCCTCGGATGTCTCAATAACGGCCTTGCCTCACGGAAGGCTCCGATGCTGGCCTAACCCCTCTGCAGGCTCTGATCCTGGCCTTGGAGGCCCCAGCACCGTCCTTGCCTCACGGCAGGCTCCGATCCCAGCCTCGCTGGCCCCAGCACCGGCCTAACCCCTCAGCAGGCTCCGATTCCGCCCTCGGAGGCCTCAATAATGGCCTTGCCTCACGGAAGGCTCCGATGCCGGCTGTTGGCCCCAGCACCGGCCTTGCCTCACAGCAGGCTCCGATCCCAGCCTCGGAGGCTCCAGCACCGGCCTAACCCCTCGGCAGGCTCCGATCCCAGCCTCAGAGGCCTCAATAGCGGCCTTGCTTCACGGAAGGCTCCGATACCGGCCAGTGGCCCCAGCACCAGCCTAACCCCTCGGCAGGCTCCGATCCCGGCCTCCGAGGCCCCAGCACCGTCCTTGCCTCATGGCAGGCTCCGATCCCAGCCACGCTGGCCCTGACACCGGCCTGACCCCTCGGCAGACTCCGATACCGGCCAGTGGCCCCGGCACCGGCCTAACCCCTCAGCAGGCTCTGATCCCAGCCTTGGAGGCCCCAGCATCGGCCTTGCCTTGCGGCAGGCTCTGATCCCAGCCTTGTTGGCCCCAGCACCGGCCTAACCCCTCGGCAGGCTCCAATCCCAGCCTTGGAGGCCTCAATAACGGCCTTGCCTCATGGAAGGCTCTGATGCCGGCCATTGGCCCCAGCACCGGCCTAACCCCTTGGCAGGCTCCGATCCCAGCCTCCGAGGCCCCAACACCGTCCTTGCCTCACAGCAGGCTCCGATCCCAGCCACGCTGGCCCTGACACTGGCCTAACCCCTAGGCAGGCTCCGATCCCGGCCTCGGAGGCCCCAGCACCGGCCTTGCCTCACGGCAGGCTCCGATCCCAGCCACGCTGGCCCTGGCACCGGCCTAACCCCTAGGCAGGCTCCGATCCCGGCCTTGCTGGCCCCGGCACTGGCCTAACCCCTCGGCAGTCTCCGATCCCGGCCTCAGAGGCCTCAATAGCGGCCTTGCTTCACAGAAGGCTCCGATGCCGGCCAGTGGCTTCGGCACCGGCCTAACCCCTCAGCAGGCTCCGATCCCGGTCTCGGAGGCCCCAGCACCGGCCTTGCCTCACGGCAGGCTCCGATCCCTGCTTTGCTGTGTCCGTCGCTGGCTTCACCTCTCAGCAGGCTCTAATCTGAGCACCCTCTTCGCCCAACTATTTGTCCCACGTTCTCGAGGGTGCGTGGTGGTGGTAGCGTTCTGCCTCTGGGGTCATTACTTCAAAAGTTCCAGGTGTAATGTATCAGATCTCTGCCTCCCCTGAGTACTGGCCACTGCCATTGCCACTGCCTCCACCATTTCCAATCTTTCCCAAGCTCTCTTTTCACTCTGAGTGTTGTCCAATCTTCCTAAGCATGCGCGACGGTAGCATTCAACCTTTGGTGTAATTTCTCCAAAAATAAATAAATAAGTAAATAAGGTTGGTAGGCTCTGATTTCTGCTTCTCCTGAATACAATTCTCCACCACCAACATGGAGACTGCTTTCAGCACCCCCTTTCTCCTTGGTCTCCACTAAAGTCTCTCTCCTTACAGGTGATGTCCAAGATTCTTAACAATGTAGAGAAGAAGCAGTTTTCCTTAGCGGGGAATTTTTCCAATAATTCCAGTTCATTTGAATAAGTTTTGTCTGCATCTCCAGTATCCTGGCATCCACCACCTCCTTGACCCCTCTCCGATATTTTCCTTTTTTCTTTTTCTTTTCCTTTTTTACAGGGTCCTTCCCGGTGGAGAGGGGGGTCGCCTAGGGGAGCCCCGCCAGCGCCTGCCCACCCACCCAGGGTCGGGGGCCCAGGGGCTCCGGACCACGGGGTCCTTCCGGGTGGAGAGAGGGTTCGCCTAGGGGCGCCCCGCCGGCGCCTGCCCACCCGCCCAGGGTCGGGGGCCCGGGGTCTTTCCGGGTGGAGAGGGGGGTCGCCTAGGGGCGCCCTGCCAGTGCCTGCCCACCCGCCCAGGGTCGGGCCCGGGGGCCCGTACACATTTTATACTTATTAATGAGTGACAGAAGAGAAGTCATAGATATTCCTGCATCCACTGTACAGCATTTGAACTATTTCCACTTTCTGTTTATTTTTAAATAGTTGTTGCTATAAATGTGCACTGGCACGTATTTGAGGACCAAATTTTCCATCTTTTGGGTCCGTGCCTTGAAATGCAACTGCCACCACTGTGTTCTGATGCTCAGCTGCTGTGGCTCCTTGGAATGTACTTACTAGTTACTACCCTGGATTCTTCAGCAAGTCCAATTCACTCACTTCCTCCTCCTTGATGTTCAGTGATATTGGAAGAAACCAGTCTGAAATCAATTTGTACGAAGATCCCCATGGAAGTAGGTCCCTTGGAGTACCTGAGTGTCAGGCCATTTTGGAAAGGTTTGATTTTACAAAATATGACAGGCGGGCTGGGCAGGGGTAGCCCAGTGGTAGAGCACATGTTTAGCTGGGTTTGATCCCTAGCACCAAAATAAATAAATAATACATAAACAAGTCATGTACTAGGACTGAGGAAAAGACACGCCTCAGGAAATGCGGTTCTTGGAAGCCATTTTTCACCAGCTTCATTTCCTGAGCACTCACTGGCTTGGCTGGCTGTTTCAAAGTCGGTGCTGCTTGGTCTTTATCTTGTTTACAGATTAGTGAGAGCAAATGTTTCCCACACAGGGAGGCCAGCCCCTTTACCTTCTCACGTGTGGGCTTATTTCTTGATTAGTCAGCCTCCATGTGTAGATCAATTACTTTCATATTCTACTTCAGAAGATGCGAATTTGTTTTTTGTGGTTTTTGTTTGGTTTGGTTTCGTACTGAGGATGGAACCCAGGGTCATTCTACCTCCAACTTAAATCTCCAGCCCTATTTTTGATTCTTTATTTGGAAACAGGGTCTCACTAAGTTTCGGAGGGCCTCACTAAGTAGCTGAGGCTGGTTGGGAACCTGCGATCTTCCTGTCTCAGCCTTCCAAGTACTGGGATAGCAAGCGTACACTGCCATGCCTGGCCGACAACTGAACCATTCAGACAGTGCTCCTGAGCAACATGCAAAGCCATTCTGCACTTTGAAGAAATGGGAAATTGCTTTTAGCTGGACAGAGCGGCACACACCTGTAATCCTTATACTTGGGAAGTTGGGATAGGAAATCAAAGGTTCAAAGCTAGCCTCAACAACTTAGCGAGACCTTTTCAAAAAAAAAAAAAAAAAAAAAAAAGGGCTGGGATGTAGTTGAGATGGAGAATGCCCCTGGGTTCAATCCCAAGTACTGTTGATAACTACTACCATTGGTAATCTTTTTAACAACATCCAACTTTCTTTCTCAGATTTCCTTCAGCTTTAGAAGCCTGAGATTCTAAAAATATTGCTGGCTTTGTCGTGTGACCACATACCAAAGTATCACCATTTCTACTGACATTTCTTACTCTGAGTTCAAGCCTAAGAGATTTGTGGAAATAAATTGGCAGATGAACATATTTCCTTTTCTTAAAGGTACATTTTCTTCACTTCCCTTTGCACTTGTAAGTTGTCCGCGTTTGATGAGGATCATTTACTGAAGAATGGCCCATATAGGTGTCCTGGCTTTACCAACAGAGGGAATTCCTCAGACAAAACTCCATGCAGTTCCTACCAGGTACTTTTTCCAGCTCCTATATAAAAAGAATAAAATGTTCTGAAGTTTTCAAAAAATTGTCAAAAGCATTATTTTGTTTGGTGAAACTCTTCCTTTCAGGGCAGTCCTGCAGCTTTGGGATCTCCTCTCATTTAATGCAAAGATGCTCGCTTCTCTGGGAGTGACTTTTCCACATCATTTTGAGTGTGAATATTTCCTTTATTTTTCTTGGATGGGGTGTCCACATCTGTGAAATTAGGAAGCATGTTTGAGGACTGGGATTTTTCTTTTTTCTTTTTTTTTTTTTTTGCGGTATTGGGGATGGAACTCAGTGGCATTCTACCTCAGAGCTACATGCCCTGCCCTATTTTTTATTCTTTATTTTGAAACCAGGTCTCACTGATTTGCAAAGGGCCTCACTAGCTGAGGCTGTATGCAAACAGCAATTCTCTGGTCTCAGCCTCCTGAATGCTGGGATTACAAGCATGTGTCACCATGCCCAGCTTAGAGGACTGGGATCTTTATTTGACTCAAATAAGAGGAGACTACTTGTCAATTCAGGTTTGCCTGTATGCTGCAATATTTGATAAGCCAGGCTAATCTTTAAGAGCTTTTTTTTTTTTTTTTTTTTTTTTTTTTTTTTTGGTGGTACTGAGGTTCTTGGAAGCCCTTCTACCTCCAGGCTATACTCCCAGACCTAATATATATATATTTTGGAAACAGGGTTTCTTAAGCCAGCGAGGCTGGCTCCGAACCAGTGCAATCCTCCTGTCTCTGCCTCCCAAGCGTGGGGATTACAAGTGTGCACCACCACGCCCGGCTTTTTTTTTTTTAATTTTGAAACTGGGTCTCGCTAAGTTGCTGAGGATGTCTTCTAACCTAGAATCCTCTTGTCTCAGCCTCCCAAGTCCTGGGATTACAGATGTGCGTTAGAACCTGGCTTCCAGTCCTTTCTTTTAAAATTTTATTTTGAGAAGGGTCTCACTCAGTTGCCCAGGCTAGCCTCGCACCTCTGACTCCCTAGTACCAGGTTCTAGTGTACCCCTCCATGCCCCTGTGGCCCACGCTTGCGTGTCTTGTGTTCACTTACCTTCCCTGCTGTGGGATTTGGAACTTGTTTCAACCCCTCTGTGCAAACTGGCTGAGGTAGTCTTCCTGCTGCTTGTGGTTCTCCCCAACATGTGTCTCTGTTTCCACTAGTGACTCGGCGTCTCTACGCCTTATCTATTCTTTCTTGCAATACTCCTATTACCTCTTTGTGTTCCACTCTGAAAGGGACCTGTCCAAATAACATCTCCAGAGCAAATGGCAGGAGGTCCCAGCCACTTAAGCACTTCCTACCTGTGCGAGTTTCAGGTGTTGACAAGGTCTGCTCTATGAATATTCTGCTCCCCCAGTCGGTAGTTTCTGGGTCTTCAAGGGGCAGCTCATCTACCGACTGATCCACAGCTTTGCAAAACCATATATTTGCTTTGCTGTTGCATTCCGAGAAGACCTGTGTCGGGCAATTTGAGTGCGTTGATATCAGAGCTTCAGTGGCCAAAGAACTGCCTACAGAAGGACGGAAACAAGCCTGCATTTTCTCCTCATTTGATCCAAGTGAGATTTTTATTTTTTAAGTAAGGAGGCCAAACAGTTTATAATCTTCGCGAATGGGACTTGTGCATATCAGCTGCACGGTAGTTCTAAGTGTGTTTATTCACTCAGGAAGAATTTGCGAGAACAAAATTCATTTAAAAGTATCTGCCCCCCATGATATCCATTCTGTAAACTCTCCTTTCCTCAAGAATGTGTTGGGCAACAAATATTTAATGACTGTCCAGTCTGTGGGGCGCCCTGTGTGCACCCCGGGCATAGGGATGTCTCGGGTCAAGCAGGCCCCCTGAGTTGGAAAAGAGCTTGCAAAATTGCCTAGGGGGAAAAAGAAAACACTGAGGGGCTATTTGCATACAAACCCTAAGCTCAATGCTGGCAAATTTAATAATAATGCCCCATGTTCACAGTAAACAACTTTCCAACCCCCAGGCTTCTTGCCTCTGCTCAGGATGAATAAATGACTTGACCACAAAATATTGGATTAGAGAAAATTCGCTTATGGTTTACATGGGTTCTAGCAAGAATGCGAGTGCCACTAGACTGTCCTCTGCTAACTTAAACTCAGGGACCTCGGAGCCTTTCCTTTGGGTGGAGAAGTGAACTTTTTCTTTTAGCTGTGTGTTGGAGCTTGAAAATGCAGACTAAGAGAAACCAGGGCAACCTTCCTCTCCTGAACCTTTTTTTTTTTCCTTCTGTGTTGTGAAGGGAGGGTGGAACCCAAGACCTTAAATGTGCTAGGTAAGTGCCCTGCCACTGAGCTTGAACCTTTTAGGGTGAGAAAGAATAAAACCCGGAAAGAGGTGCAATTCATGGACCAGGACTTGCTTGTCCTTTCTATAGTTTTGTTTTGAAGACTGGTCCAATATAGAACCATCTCCTTGACCTTTAGATCAGATATCATTAAGAAAAAGCTCACAAGGAAACCTTGCTTTGGTCGTCCATGGCTGTTCTTCTGTGCTAAAATGCAACTTTCTGTAGCACTTGTGGCGTTTTTTCCCTATTTCTTTCCTCCCTGTCTATAGTGTCTGAAATACAATCTGAATAAATGACCGGCATGCCCACAGCTATTTTTAGAGATAACTTTGAGGCAGTAAATGTGAAGGGTGACGTATGAACCTCGCTTTTGTAGCTCATTAATCATGTTAACATTTATACGCCATAATGTTTCTCCTGTTTGAGAGGACAAGTCTGGAAACAATATTTATGCGAATTAGTGGGCCTTGGGGTCCTGAGAGGCAACTGCTGCGGGCGTGGCCCCTGGTGGGAGCGCCCACGGCCCCTGCCCAGGTGCTCCCGGGCTCCTCGCCAGACCGCCTGGGAGCGTCCTCCTGCCGCGGCTTCGCCATTTCAGGGTTGTCTTCTTTTTGTCCTTCCCCTAAAGCCACACACACTGTAATTAATAGTGCAAATGGAAAATCGGCTTTCTACCCCATGGTCTTTGCAAAGCAGAACTAGAAGCTGACTGGGACGTTGAGAAGGCGGGCTTGGGCTCACAGAGGCTCCTCCCAACCACTGGAGCTGCCAGGTGGAGGACCCCGGGGAGGCCACCATCCCTCAGGCTGTGAAAGTCACAGGCTGCCTCCTGCCGGGAGGGACTTCGGGAAGAAGGTGCGCGCAGGAGGAACGTGGCCGGCCCCTCGGCCTCTTGACCCGTCTTTAACACGGCCACACACTGCGGTAGCAAGGACACGCGGAGCACAGTTCTCTTCAGATGTCCAGCTTCTCCCCCCTCAGGGCAAGCTCGGTGCACAAAGCCAGGGAGTCGCTGCTTCCAGCTCAGACATTTGCTCCCACTGACTCTTTTTCTCAGCTTAGAAACAGGCCTCTGGCTGTGGGCAAACTCAGCCTTGCCCTGCCTGCTAATCACCTCTTTGAGACTGTGACAAATGTGGAGATAATCCACTTATAAAGAGAAACGGGTTATTTGGGCTCACAGTTTTGGAGATTTCAGTCTCTTACGGGTGGGACCTACAGCTTTGGGCCTATGTCAGCACACCATGGTGGTGGGAGCTCAGGGTGGAACAAAACGCTTCTCACCGCTGGAATACAAAACGAAAATGCAAGAAAGGCAGAAGAAGAGAGTAGGCTCTCCCAACCTCTATGGAGACACATCCTCCAGTGCACAAAAACTTCCTGCTAGTTCCAACCTCTGTATTATTTTATTTATGATTTGTGGTCTTAGGCATTGAACCCAGAGGGCATTCTACGTCTGAACTATACCCTCAGCACCCCTTTTTTGGAATATGTGTATGTGTGTGTTGCTAGAATTTAACCCAGGAGCATTCTACCTCTGAGATACATTCCTATCTTTTAAAACTATATTTTATTTACTTGGTAATAGGGTCTCACTAAATTACAGAAGCTGTTCTCTAACCTGTAATCCTCCTTTCTCAGCCTCTCAAGTACCCAAGTACTGGGATTGCAGGTATGCGGCATCATGCCCAGCATCCCTGGCCCTTTTTATTATTGTCATTAGAAGTCCAATGTGCTATCCACTGTGCCACAGAGCCACCTCCTTTTGATTTTTTTGTTTTGAACAGAGTCTCACTAGGTTGCTGAGGCCAACCTCTAACCTGTAATTCTGGGATTACAGGCATGCACCACTATGCCTGACTTTTTATTCTTTGTTCTACAGAAAACTTTAACTTTAATGTTGTCAGAAATACTCAAACATCCTGAAAGAAAATTTTAAAAAGTTTGTAAGCCATTGTCTCTCTCTTTAACAAAATGGGGGATAAGAGAAACACATATACATGTGTAAAATAAACCATAAACTACTTAAAGCCACAGCTTTCCACAAAGGCGTGGAACCATCAGCAGGAGATGGACTTTCCTGGAGTTTAAGGAAGCCCCTTAACACTGCTGGTCTTCACTGTCTCCATCTCTGGCGGGCGAACGCCCAGTCAAGTATCTGCCTGGACAGGAATTAAGAGCATCTCCTGGCTATGCATGATTAATGGCACATGAGTGTGACTGTGAACTTCGGTAACCCCTTCTGATGTCTCTGAGTTATTTTCTCTCTTCTGGGCAATAGGCTGCATATTTGTGCTTCTGATGATATCAGTGATATAAATTGTGTTTATCTCAGCTTTGTGAAAGCCCAGAGAAACATCTGGAAACGAATGTAGGGAGAGTGAGATGGAGGTCGTCTCTAAGGATTTGCTCTGCGCAGCCCTGCCCTCTCTCCTCTCTGTGCCTCTCCTAGCCCATCTCGTGGCACCGGCACATTTGTCAGATTTTGCAATGTGTTTTAAAGACTCCAAGACAATGAGACCTTGCTCTGTGAGCAGTGTTGTGCTTTGCATGCTCCTGTCCCTCTAAAACCTCTGTGGAAACTTAGTCTTAATGGCCAGCTGTAAGAGGAGGGGCTTTTCAGAGGCAATAGGTCATGAGGACTCTGGAATGGGATCCAGGGAGTCTGTTTGACCGCTGTGCCCTTCTGCCATGTGAGGTCAAAGCAGGGGCACCACCGTGCAGCAGAAAGCAAGCCTTTAGCTGACACAACCGATGCCACCCAAGCAGGCACACAGCCTCCGGGCTGCTCAGTGTAGGACATTTTGTTACAGTAGCTGGAACTAGGACAGATGTGTAAGGCAGAAAGGGACCAGGAGAAATGACATAGTTATTCAGGAACAGAGACTCTAAGAGGTACCTGCCGGAGGTGACCCAGGCCCCATTAATGCACAGACATAAAGTATCCCTTTTAATATTAGAAGTTTGCAAAAATCCACTGCATCTTGGGTCAAGGTTTCTGAAACTGTGATGATGAAATCAAATATAAACATGCTTATATTTTGGTATTGGCTCCTCCTGGGAGTCTGCAGCAGCTAAGCATATAGTTCTTCAAACACTGGAACTTGTAAGGTTTAGCAACAATGCAGTAATGAATTACAAAAGCTGTATTGTCTCCTTTCTACCACCATTTTACCTAATTATTTCTGGTATAAGCCTCAGTGGAAACAATACATATTTTGTTACAAAACTTTAGCCAGAAATTCTGGGTCTCAGACAAGAGGGAAAACTTGGCAAAGACTCCAGTATAAAACTGAGTTGTATAAATTCTCATGTACATAAACTGAAGAACTAATATAAGATGCTATGCCAAGAGCCCACTACTTAATATTAGTGCATTTTCTATTAGAACTAAACTTCCTTTGAGAATAACTGACTTCTCCCCCTGTGGTTAAAAAAACATGATTTCAGTAATTGTTAAGTACAGCTCATCTCAAAATGTGTCATTTCGAAATCTACCTAAAGAAATGTTTTGCGGCAGGGACAGTGTATTAGCAGTTAGTCCAAGCTTCCCCTTTAAATAATTGCAATGATGTGGATGCTACTGACAACTTTACCTTGAGGTACACTGTGTTCCCAGAATGAGACTTCTAATTTTGAAGGTCACTGAAAGAAAGATCATCTCCTACACCTCACAAAAAAGTTTTTTCTTACATGACAGATAGGTTTTTAAGACTTCACTTTTATTTAAACCTTCACTGTTATTTTGCGGTAATCGCAGGTTCACATGCAGTTTAAGCTATAATATGGAGATCCTGCACACTGTTCCCACTGGCGACACCTTACAGCATCATAGTGTAACCAGGATATTGCATTGAGAAGTTAAGACACAGAGCATTTCTATCACCAGGGATCCCTGTTGTTCCCTTTTATAGACACACCCACATACTCCTGCCCCCATAATCCCTAGAAGCCACAGATGTTTTTTCATTTTTATACTTTCGTCACTTTAGTAACGTTATACAAACAGAATAATTCAGCATATAATATTTTTCTTTTCATGTTTCTTAGCATAATTTTTCAGAGATTCATCCAGATTGTATTGTGTATTGCTAGATCGTTCTTTTTATTGCGGAGTAATATTCCATGGTACTACCTGGGCTGTTTCTAGTGTCTTGATCTTCATGGATAAAGCTGCATTGTATTTACTGAGTTTGATGTTGATATATTCACGTGTACACACAGTTGATGGTAGTATTTCCATTAATGAACCTCAGTCTTCCTCCTCCCCTTCCCTTAGACTGCCTCCATTATCTGGAGACCCTCTTGCATCTCAGTTACTCTCTAGCTTGCACATATTAGAGAACACATATGATCCTTCAGCTTCTGTGACTGGCTAATCTCACATAACATAATGTTCTGCCGGAGCCAGCCGGAAAAAGTACGGGTTCCAAAGAGAGGAGTGAGGATGAAAAGAATTCAATTCTAAGAATTTGATTCAAAGAATATTTAATTCTATCATGGGAGGATTGCCAGTATACTCCTGGGTTGATTTCTCTACTGACTGATCCAGAGTTTATCACTCTCATCCTATTTATACAGCTCCAGGTCAATCAACCCTTGTGCCGTCACCACCTGTGCGCGTAACGGTCAAGTCGATCAGTCCCACCTGAGCTTCTCTCAGACCTTGAACTTTCCATGACCCCAAACCTTATTGGCTCTGGGCAAAGGACAGTCAGACGTATTCTTAAAGGGGAAAACCTTAATGGCTCCCCACAATGTTCTCCAGGTCAAATGATCTAATTTTGATCTTCTTTATTGCTGAATAGAATTCCATTGTGTATATTTCCCATAATTATGTGATCCATTCATCTTTTGATACACACCTAGTTTGGTTCCATAATTGGCTATTGTGAGCCAAGCATGGTAGAGCACACTTGTATTCCTAGTACTTAGGAGGCTGAGATAGGAGGATCCTGGGTTTGAGACCAGCCTCTGCTACTTAGTGAGACTCTTTCAAAGTAAAGAATAAAACATAGACCTGGAAGTGTAGCTCACAGGTAGAATGACCCTGGGTTCAATCCCCAGTACCTAAAAAAATGGTGAATTATTGTGAATTGTGCTGCTATGAACATGGCTATGCATCTATTACTGTAGCTCTCTGTTTTTAAGCTCTTTGGAAGGATACTGAGGAGTGGTATAACTGGATCATATGATGGATCCTTTCCTAGGTGTTTGAGGAATCACCACCTTGATCTCCATAGCAACTGAACTAGTTTGAAATCCCATCACCAGTGTAGAAGAGTTTTTGTTTCCCTACATCCTTGCAAACATTTATTGTTATTTAACTTCTTGATGATTGCCATTCTGATTGGGATTAAATGGAATTTCAGTGTAGTTTTAATTTGCATCTCTCTGATTGCTAATAATGTTAAACATTATTTCATGCCTCTATCAGCCATTTGTATCAATTCTTTTCTGAAGTGACTATTCAATTTAGTTGCCCATTTCTTAATTGGGTTATTTGGATTTTTTATTTAGAGATTCTACATTTAAGCTCTTTGTATAGTCTAGATACTAGTCTTCTTCAAAGGGATAACTGGAAAAGAACTTCCCCCATTCCATGGGTTTTCTCTTTAGACTCTTAATGGTTTCCTTTGTTCCTCTGATGTGCAGAAATGTTTTAGTTTAATACCATACCAATTATTAATTCTTGTTTTAATTTCCTTAGCTTTGGGGTCTTGTTAAGGAAGTTTCTACCCGTGCCTGTGTGTTGGAGTGTTGAGCCTATGTCCTCCTCTAGTAGTTTCACAGTCTCTGGTATAATTTCCAGGTCCTTGATCCATCTTGAGTTGACTCCTGTGCACGGTGAGAGGTAAGGGTTTAGTTCCATCTTTCTACAAATTAATAACCAGTTTCCCCAACACCATTAGTTGAAAAGGCTGTCATTTCTCCAGCATATGTGTTTGGCACTTTTGTTGAAAATCAATTGGCTATAAGTGTGTGGAATTGTTTCTGTATCTCCTATTCTGTTTCATTGGTCTAAGTGTCTGGTTTTGTGACAATAACATGTTGTTTTAATTACTATAGCTCTGAAGTATAATTTGAAGTCAGGGATTGTGATGCCTCCTGCATGGTTCTAATTTCTGAGAATTGATTCTGGATCTTTTGTCTCTCCATATGAAATTTCTGAGTGGTTTTTCTAGGTCTTTGAAAAATGACATTGCTATTTTGATAGATTGCATTGACTCTGTAGATCACTTTTGGTAGAATGGCCATTTTGATAATATTTATTTTACCTATCTAGAGCAAGGGAGATCTTTCATCCTTCCAACATCTTCAATTTCTTTCTTAGTTTTTCTTTTATAATTTTCATTGTAGAGGTTTTACCTCATTGGTTAGGCTTATTCTTAGGTATTTTATTAATTTTGAGGTTATTGTGAATGGAATTGTTTTCTGGATTTCATTCTCATTGTTGACATATAAAAAGGCTACTGATGTTTGTTAGGTGATTTTGTATCCTGCTACATTGATGAATTTGTTAATCAGCTCTAGTAGTCTTTTGGTTGAAATTTTTGGTCTTCTAGATACATGATCATGTCATATACAAATAAATATAATTTAAATTCTTTTTTTTTCTATTTAAATTCCTTTACTATCCTTCTCTTGTCTTATTGCTCTAGCAAGAGTCTCAAGGGCTATATGAAAAAGGAGTGGTGATAGTGGGCATCCTTGACTTGTTCCTGATTTTAAAGGCAATTCCTGCAGTTTTTCCCTGTTCAATGTAATGTTGGCTTTGGATTTATTGTATATTGCCTTAATCAAGTTGAGATACATTCTCTCTATTCCAATTTTATGCAGTGATTTTTTTTTGGGGGGGGGTACTAGGGATGGAACCCAGGGGCATTCTACCTCTGTGCTGTACCCCCAGCCCTATTTTTTGTTCTTTATTTTGTAACAGGGTCTCACTGAGTTGTAAAGGGCCTCACTAGGTAGCTGAGGCTGTCTGCAAACTGTGATCTTCCTGTCTCAGCCTCCCAAATGCTGAGATTACAACCATGCACCACCACGCCCAGCTTGCAGTGTTTTAAACATGAATGGGTGTTGAATTTTGCCAAATGCTTTTTCAGTGCCTATTGTGATTTTTGTTCTTAGTTCTATTTATGAGGTGGAAAACATATATTGATTTATATGTTGAACCAGCCTTGCTTCCCTGGGATGAAACCAACTTGATCATGGTGTACAATTGTCTTGAGGTGGTTTTGACTGTGCATGGCTAGTATTTTGTTTATATTTTTGCATCCATGTTCATTGTTCATAAGTAATACTTGTCTTTAATTTTCTTTTCTTGAGTTATCTTTGTTTGGTTTTGGTATTAATGTAAAACTGACTTCATAGAAAGAGTTTGGAAGAATTTAATCTTTTTCAATTTTATAGAATAACTTCTGAAGTATTTGGTTTATTTTTTCTGTAAAGGTTTTATGGATTCAGCTGCAAATTCACCAGGTCCTGGGTTTTTCTTTGATGGCAGACTTTTTATTGCTGTTTATATCTCTTTGTTTGCTATTGGTTTGTTTAGGTTTTCTATATCATCTTGGTTTAACTTAGGTAGGTTTATGTGTCTAGAAATTTGTTGATTTCTTTTATGTTAATTTATTGTAATATACATTTTCAAAGTAATTTCTGATGATCCTCTGAATTTCCCCACTGTGGTGATCCCCCCCCCCTTTCTTTTTCTCTCACACTTGGAATGAAACCCAGGAAAGTTCTACCTCTGAGCTATACCCTCAGCCCTATTTTTTATTCTTTATTTTGAAACAGGATCTCACTGAGTTGCAAAGGGCCTCACTAAATAGCTGAGGCTGGCCATGAACTGAGATTCTCCTGTTACAGCCTCTTGAATGCTGAGATTACAGGCATGTACCACCATGCCTGGCTTGTTATATCTTTTTTAATTTTTTATTTAAATAATTTGGAGTGATTCTTTCTTTCTTTCGGTTAGTTTGGCTATGGGTTTGCCAATCTTGTTAATATTTTCAAAGAACTAGCTTTTTGTTTTGTTGATCCTTTGTTTTTTTATTCTCTATTTCATTGATTTCTGCTATGATTTTAATTATCTTCTGCCTTTTTCTGGCCTTAGAATTAGACTGTTTCTGTTATTCTTGGTCCTTGAGGTGTGCCATTAGGTTGTTTATTTGTTGTTCTTCTGTTTTTCTTATATGAGCACTCAGTGTTATACATTTTTCTTTTAACATCAACTTTAAAGTGTTCCATAGAGCCGGGTGTGGTGGTGCATGCTTGTAATCCCTGCACTCGGGAGGCGTAGACAGGAGGATTGTGCAGGTTCGAAGCCAGTCTTACTGGCTTAAGAGACCCTGTTTCCAAATAAAAATATTTTTTAAAAAATAGGTCTGGGAGTGTAGCCCGGAGATAGAAGGGCTTCCAGGAACCCGAGTACCACCAAAATAAATAAATAAATAAATAAATAAATAAATAAATAAAGTGTTCCATAGATTTTTTTACTTCATGTCTTTATTTTCATTTAATTCCAGGAATTGTTTTCTTTCTACCCTTATTTCTCTTTTAATCCAGTCCTCATTCAAAAGTGTATCATTCAGTCTCCATGTGTATATGTACTTTCTTTTGGTCTTCCTGTTGTTGATTTCTACTTTCATTCCATTATTATCTGAGAAGATGAAGGGAGTTATATTACATCTTTTGAATTTTCTAGTGCTTGGTTTTTGGCCCATGATGTCATCTACTTTGGAGAAGTTTTCATAGGAAGCTGAGAAGAATATATATTCAGGTGTTGCTTCTTGAAATACTCTGTAAATGTCTAGTAGGCCCATTTGGTTTATAGTGTTCTTTAAGTCTAAAGAGTCTTTACTCTTGTCTGGAAAGATTTTATCTAGTGATGTGAGTAGTGTGTTGAAGTTTGCCAATATTATTGTATTTGGGTCTATTTGAGACCTCATGTCCTGAAGAGTTTGTTTTAGAAACATGGATGTACTCATTTGGGGCATACATTTTTACTATCCTATCTTCTTGTTGGATTGTTCCTTCTATTAATAAGAAGTGCCTGCTTTGTCTCTTCTGATGTCTGGTTTTTTTTTTTTTTTTTTTTTTTTTTGTGGTCCTGGAAATGGAACCCAGGGTCTCTACCTCTGGGCTACACCCACGACCTATTTTATATTTATATTTTGTTTTGAAACAGGGTCTCAATAAGTTGCTGAGAGCCCCACTAAGTAGCTGAGGCTGGCTGTGAACCTGTGTGGTCCTCCTGTCTCAGCCTCCCAAGTACTGGTATTACAAGCGTACACCACCACACTCAGCTTAAAGTCTGTTTTCTTGGAGATGAGTGTTGCTACCTCTGCATGTTTTTGGTCCATTTGCATGGTATATCTTTTTCCATCCTTTCACCTTAGCATATGGACGAGTTTCTTGCAAGCGGCATATAGTTGGAATATGTTCTTTAATCCACATTGCCAGTCTATGTCTTTTAGTTGGGGAGATAAGGCCTTTGATGTACAGCGTTATTATTGAAATATAATTTTTGTTTCCTGTCATTTTGTTTTCTATATTTTGTTTGCCATAGTGTTATTTCTCCTTTGCTTAGTTGCCCACCTGGTGAAGTTTATCTCTTCTCTGGTTCTGAAATTTGCTTCTTTTTTCTTCTTTGATTTTTTTTTTGTATTATCTCTAGTGCTGGGTTGGTAGTTATGAATTCTTTAATTTCTACTTGCCTTGGAATATTTTTATATTTTACATCAATTTTGAATGATATCTTTGCTGGATATAGTAGTCTTGATTGGAAGTTGTTTTCTTCCAGGGTCTGGAGTACTTCATACCAGTTCTTTCTGGTATTCATGACTTGGGTTGAGAAGTCCAGAGTGATTTGTATTATTTTGTTCTGAATGTCACCTGTTGTTTTGTTCTCAGTGCTTTTAAGATTCTTTCCTTAACCTTTATGTTAGTCATTTTGATTATTATCTGGCATGGGGAGGCCCTTCTTTGATCTTGTCTTAACTGTGTTCTGTATGTCTCCTGTATATGGATGTCCAAGTCTTTTTCTGTTTAAAAATTCTCAGAAATTATTTCACTGAAGAGGTTTTTTAAGTTAGGACATTTTGTATTGTTTCATATTTCTTGGATGTTCAGGTTGTGTTGTTATAATATCTTCTGTATACTGGTGACTATGCTTTCAGTTTTGACTAAATTGTCTTCTAAGAATGATACCCTATTTCCATGTGGTCTAGCTTGCTAGAGCTAATTTCCATTGAGGTCTTTAATTCATTTATTGACTCATTTCATTCAAAGCCTCTTTCTGGTTCTTTCTTAAAGCTTTAATTTTCTTCTTTCCTATACACTTTCTTTGAGGTCTTTCATTATATTGAAGATCACAATTTGGAATTTCTGGTCTTGCATTTCCTATAGATAAGTATTAGAATCTCCCTTGTTGTTGAGTTGTGAGAGTTCAATTTTTCCTTACTGTTTCTCATTTTTATATTTTTAGAGTTCTCAGTTTTGTGTTTCTGTAGTCTTGGTATATTTTTTCTCTTTGTATGTGAGTCCTGTGTGTATTTGTTATCCCATTATAATAAGGTCTATGTTGGGAGTATATATTTGCCTCTACTAATCTGACTTTTGAGTTGAGTAGACATAGTTTTTTTATTGCAGGCAAATAGGAGTCTGTAATTGACTGAAGACCACAGTGCTTTCCAGGCCAAGATTCCACAGGACCAGAGAGTATGATGGTCAATTCAGAGCCTTTAGCATGTTGGTTGGAACTTAGTGCACCTCAGAGATCACTACAGAACAGCAGCAGTCTCCAGCTTCTGTGATAAGTAGGCTTAGACTCAGCAAAGCTAGAAATTACTGTACTGAGCTTATGAACTGGCTCTATGAGCTTTGATGGTCTTTGGGACACCACTCCAGATCTGCTTGTTACAATCATGTGAAACTTTTTTAGTCACTAGCATAAATGCATGCCAGACACAAACTCTGCTCGTAGAGAGTGTTGTGTTCCCAACTTCTAGCTTTGATCATGTGAAACTATGCTGGGCCCCTAGCCTCTGGGCTCAGCCTGGCCAAGATGGTGCTGCTGCTTCTCTGCACACAAGTCCCAAGTCTGTCAGGGAGACATTGCACATATCCAAGCCGGAGGCTTGGATGACTCAGTTCCTTAGCCCCAGGGACAACACTGCTGTCCTGAGAATCTTTATTCATGGAATCCATTGCTGGCCTCTGTCTCTGGAGCTTGCAAATATGGCCAGGTTTAAGTTCACTGCTTCCTGAGCCTGAAACTCAGTAGGCTGAACTAATCTCCCCCAACCCCATGGATGGGTGTCCCATAGTGATCTCTAGAGCTTCTACAAGGGCTCAGCAAACTGTGAACTGCAGGTCCCTCTCTCTGGAGTGTCTTTAGGGGCTATCTGCTAATTCACATTTCTGCCGTGTCTGATAGTAGCCCTTCCCACCTCCACAGGGGTGATTTGCAGAGTCTCAGAACTCCCCCCTGCAGAGTCTAATTTCTTTCCATGGAAATCCTTGTGGCCATGCAGGGTGGTCTCCCCCTAGGATAGCTTGTTAACTTATGGTCTTGGCAAGTGCCATTCCTGATTGCTACTCAAAGAGATAATGGATTCAGCTGCAAACTCAGGGTACAGCTGTGTTGTCTGGTGTGCCAGGTCCTTGTTGAGCATGGAGCAGAATGCTGACCAGTTTCAAGGATGGTATAGTCCCCAGCCTCACAAAAGTCCTCATTTTCTTTCTGGAGGTCTCTGGGAGCCACAGTGCTGGCAGCTATCATCACCAGCACAGCCTAGCCAAAGCTATCTTTTATTTTAGCTATTGAAACATAGTGATATCTCATTGTGGTTTAAGTGTGCATTTCCCTAAAGGCTAATGATGTTGAACACATTTTCATCAGCCTATTCATGAGCCATGTTTCTTCTTCACTGAAATTTCTGTGTGTGGGTTTTGCCATGTTCTAATTGGACACTTTGTTTTGTTTGCTTTTTATATAATTTTTAAAGTTCCATATGTTCTAACTTAGTCCCTTGCTAGATATGCGATTTGCAAGTGATTTCTCCCACTCTGTACCTTGCCTTTTCCTTTAATTTTTTTTTTCCAGAAAGCAAAAGTTGTAGTTTGGATGAAATGTAACTTATCAACTTTTACTTTGATACATCATGTTTTAGGTATCAAGCCTAAAAATTCTGTTTCCATCTCTGAGCCCTTAAGATTTTTTTCCTAAAGTTTCATAGCATTACATTTTAGTCTGTGATGCATTTTGAATTGATTTTTGTATAAAATATGAGATTTAAGTTTCAGGTTTAGTTATTTATTTTGATTTTTGGACTGTGGATGATCAATTACTCTAGTATCATTTGTTGGAAAATCTGTTCTTCCACTATTAACTAGTTTTTGCATCTTCATAAAAAATCATGTGTATTTGTTTGGGTCTGTTTATGGTCTCTGTATTCTGTTATATTAATTAATGTGTCAATCTTTCCACTAATATTCACATAGTCTTTATTACCATGCTAGATAGTAAGTCTTAAAATTGAGGAAACTAATAATTTTCACTTTATCCTTTTTAAAAATTATGTTTGCTATTCTAATTCCTTTGCCTTCTGTATAAATATTCAAATACTTTTGTTTCAGCTACAAAAATATTTCTGAGATTTTGATAGAAATTGTGTTAACTATGTATATTAATTTGGCGAGAATTGCCATATTTACTATTCTAAGACTTTTTAATCCATGAACATAGTATATATCTTCATTTAATCAAAATTATCTCATCAGAATTATATAGTTTTAAGCATACAAAATTTTATACAAACTTTTTAGACTCATACCTAAGTATTTCAACTTTTTTGAGCAATTGTAAATTGGTTTTGATTTTCACATCTACATGTTCATTGACAGTATATAAACAAATTTTTTAACTTATTTTGTATCCCATAAGTTTTTTTTATCTCATTTATTAGATCTATGAGGGTTTTTTTTGTAGATTCATTGAGATTTTCTTTATAGACAATTATGTCTTGCACATAGGGATACTTTTATTTTTTGTTTCCAATCTTATCCTTTCTCTGCTTGTCTTATTTTATAGATGGAGATTCTAACAAAGTTCTTAGAAAACAATAGAGAAAGGGAGTTTGGAATTGATGACCACCCAGTTATTTCTGTCTTTGCCCAGCCCCATGACTCTCAGGTCTACAGAGAGCTGATATTTTAGGATAAGGTCAGGGATATATATTTCTTCCTAACTCTAATTAATTTATGGCCATGTAACATTGCAGAGCTCAGATAGCCTTCATTCATCTTGGTACTACCTGAACATGCTTGAAGATCTCCTTCCTTATAGTTCAGGGATTTTCACCCACCTGTCCATTGGGAGCTGCAGGACAACTAGGCCAGGAGAGTTGCTTTTCCCATCTTCCTTCTCTGACTTCCCAGGACACTCACATCTGATTTTACCTCTAACCACTTGCCTGCTAATTCTTGCCCATTACAGAACCCTCCTGGTGATAGATTTTTTCCTGAACCAA
>NC_137806.1:14928154-15004188 GCF_963383645.1 Muscardinus avellanarius
GATAGAAAAATACAATGTAGATAGATTAACTTCTTCAAGACATAAATAATAGAACTGGTCTTTTCAAAGCCCTTTTATCAGTTATCATTTGTATATTTTCTCAGGAGTCCATCTCATCTGTATCTCATCAAACTGTGAAGAGTTTTGATGTGATAAATTAGAACTACTATTCAGGAATGTCATAGGGCATGGACTCTGCTGCTATTCTTTAGGTACTAAGAAATGACTTCATAGAGTTCTTGATGACTCTGATTAGATTGTTTTTAGTCTGCCAAACTGATATCAAAAGTTACCACCATCTTGAAGTGATCAAATGTTAAATACTCAAGTATATGTAACTTGAGGACAGCACTGTAAAATCTAACCCTGTGTGAATGAATACACTTCAGAAGAAATTATATTTGAGACATTGCACTGGAATATTCTTGAAAATAGAATATTTAACACTTTCTTCTGCAGTCTAATTTGTGCAGGTTTTCACATAAATAACATTTCAAGTACTTTTCTGCCTTTACTCATCTGCCCTGATGCTATTCCTTATTATTTTTAGGCTGTGATGGTCATATAATTTATTGGGTGATGGATGGGTAGAGAACTACAATATCAATTTAAACCAATAAAGAGTACTTAGAACAGTTAAGAGACAACTAAACCATGTGAGATGTTCTGAAAGGTGATGCTAAGTGTCATAGAGATTAAAAAGACAAAACAAACGTTTTTAAAACAGGGCATTTCTTTTGACTTTAGGAGTTGGGAATCTCCAGAAATATGTCCATTTTTTGAAACACATTCTTTGGCCTACCAGATTTTCAAAGTGGTAATCAGATTACGGCCAAGTATGCAATGGATTCCCAAAGCTGGCAATCTACATAAGCCAAACCAACCACAACTGGATGACTGAAGACACTTTTCTACTTTACCTGGATATGCCAGGCACTTTTATTGTTACCCTCACTTTTTAGATGGAGAAACTGAGGCAGAGTGGTTATCTCCTCTGTGAGGCTGCACACAGCTCTGGAGTTTGAGGCCAGAAACAGGCCACCCAGGGCCAGAACACGCTCCTCCTTAACTTCTTACCTGCTGTGCATTCACAGGCCCCAGGAGTCGGTTATCTCCAGGTTATCATTTCAAGACTCAACTCATTATAAAATTCTTATACTCAGGGAAAATAAACAGCTATCTCAGTTGAAACTAATGTCTCGTTTGGTATTTTTCTTCCTCATATGTGTGTGTGTGTGTGTGTGTGTGTGTGTGTGTGTGTGTGTGTGTTTTGTGTGTGTGGTGGTACTGGGGTTCCTGGAAGCCCTTCTACCTTCGGGCTACACTCCCAGACCTATTTTATTTTTTGAAACAGGGTCTCTTAAGCCAGCGCGGCTGACTTTGAACCTGCGCGATCCTCCTGTCTCCGCCTCCCAAGCGCAGGGATTACAAGTGTGCGCCACCACACCCAGCCCTTCTCATATGTGTTCTTATTACATTGAGTCATCCAACTTTAGTCACTGGGTTATTGACCTATTGGTGTGTTCTTCCTTTTGGATTGTAAGTCTCTTTAGTCTCTTTAGTATAGAAGTTCCTTCCATTCTCTCTCTCTCTCTCTCTCTCTCTCTCTCTCTCTCTCTCTCTCAACTCAAAGTTTGTTCATAGTAAGTACTAAATTAATATCTTCTGAGAAAATATTTTATTTTTATTTTTGACTGTACAGAAAGGTGAATAATCTTAGAGGTTACTGCCATATCTCTTTTCTTTTTATCTAAGATTAGTTTTAGGTTGTATTTGACTATTGGCCAGTGAGGATCTGACCAGTTCAAAGAAACAGAGTGTTCCAGAAAGTCAAATGCCTTCTTTACCATGACTTGTTTTCCTATCAGTGTAATCTGAAAATAGTAAATATGAGTTTATATATCATAATGGTCAAAATAAAACTCCATGGTTAGGCAGTGTGTCACTCTGGTCATTAATTTGTGCCTAATGAGCAGGAGTGGAGAAAGCAAAAAAAGAAGAAAAGAAAAGAAAAAATAAAACAAATCCACACGCAACCCAGAGCACTTGTCATGAACAGGGAGCCTCCTGAACCTCCTCCCGCAATGGGCCTGTTGGGTGGTGTGTGAGTGGTATCTCCAAGGAGAAGGCCCCAGTTTTCCTCAGTGGCCCAGAGTCTGTGGCACGCAGAGGGTGTGGAGAGTCCAGTGAAGCTGTGTGCTCTGTTGGTACTAACCCGTCTTCCCTGGAGTTGCACCATGAGGGTGTCCTGGTCAGAGCCCCAGGCGGCGGGACGGTAGTTGCTGGGGACAGCATCTTCCTCCCTTGATGCTCAGCAAGATCTTGGAGGACGACCGTGGTCATGGCACCCAGCACGAAGCCTGGAGGACGACCGTGGTCATGGCACCCAGCACGAAGCCTGGAGGACGACCGTGGTCATGGCACCCAGCACGAAGCCTGGAGGACGACCGTGGTCATGGCACCCAGCACGAAGCCTGGAGGACGACCGTGGTCATGGCACCCAGCACGAAGCCTGGAGGACGACCGTGGTCTTGGCACCCAGCACGAAGCCTGGAGGACGACCGTGGTCATGGCACCCAGCACGAAGCCTGGAGGACGACCGTGGTCTTGGCACTCAGCACGAAGCCTGGAGGACGACCGTGGTCATGGCACCCAGCACGAAGCCTGGAGAGTTGAAGGCTCTTAATAAAATGAGAAAAGTAAGCAGTCTTAAAATTGTAAGATGCTGCAGAATCTGGAATCTTACAGAATCTTCTGGAATAGATTAACCCTCTATTAGAGTATATCTAGGTTTCTTAGCTCATTTAAAAGAAGCCAATATTATGTACTTTGGGGGGGAAAACAAGAAAGCAATTGCTTAGCTCCTTTAGAGACTAATTGCAGGGATGGTGAGAAGTGTGTGCGTGCGTGGGTGTGCGTGTGTGTGCGTGTGCGTGTGTGTGTGTGTGTGTGTGTGTTACTTTCTGAACTCACTCGCATCACATTTTAATTATGAAAAGATTAAAAGTCTAGGTATTTTTCTGACCAACTGGTTTGACCATGGTAGGAAAATGGTAGGAATATTGTTTGTGGCTCTCCACTCTCTTGAGCTCCTGGGAGACTTTATCTCAAGAATTCTCCAATCTTTGTAGTTACTGGGTGTTGTTCTGGTGTTTCCGGAGGAGCTCTGTAACTATCGCCCCTGAGGGCTGGGGAGAATCTGAGCTGCTTGAGCCGGCAATCAGCAGGACAGGGAGACAAGAACTGGCGTCTCAGTGCAACTCCCTAGGAATCCAGGCCACCCGCGTAAGCTCGCCGTCCAGTCCCCAGGACCTCCACTTCATCGGCCTGTAAAGTGACACGTCTGGTTTAGATGCCCCTTTAACACTCTTTGGCTCTCACAATCTGTAGATCTTTAACCTAGTTCATTTCCTCTTCTGAGCAGCGATAGAGCCGCTCAGGCTGACAGTGTAATGAGAAGCACTCCTTTCGAATTACGGTGGATATACTGGATTTCTCTGTATGCGCCTCACATCCGACCCCACCTTTCCTCACATCGTTCCTGTCTCTGGTGACTGACATTTTGGGGCCGCATCAGCAGGCTTCATAGCCCGGCCCTCCAGCTTTTATTAGAGTCAACCCTGGGAGGCTTCAGCAAGATATCAGAGGCGGGGGAAGGAGAGAGAGGTCAAGGTCCAGGGGCTCCTGGTGGCGGGGGTTGGGGGGTGTGCCTCTCTGTTCTTTTCACACTTCCTGTCGGGGACCCTTGGTTATAGATGTCCAGGAATTGCTCCTGCTTTTCACAAGCGGCTTCTGCTGAGGCTACCCCAGTGGTCCTTCTCCATCTCTGTCGACGTCTCTCTCCATCCTACATTTGTCTTCACAAAGAGGCCGCTCAGTACATTTTCTTCCCTTCTTTTCCACTTTGGGAATGAGGCAGGCTCTGTCTATACACTCAGTGAAGAGTTCTGAGAATCTTTCCAGCAGGAATTTTAAAAGCAGATTTATGTATGCCACAAGTAGGAATTTATAAAACATTTGGTAAACAGGCAGTTTTGACCCATGCTTTGATCTTAAGCTCCACCATGGAAATGGCTCCTAGATTTATGGGATGTTAGGGATGCAGACATCTCTGTTTGCAAAGAGCACTTTACTGTATTTATACTAAATCTATTTTCTCTCTTTATTTTTATTTTAATTTATTTTAATTTTGGAACTGGGAGTTGAATTCTGGGGCAATCTACCTCTGAGATACACCCCCAATCCTATTTTGCTTCTTATTTTCATTTTTTTTACTAAGTTACTATGGTCCTCACTAAGTTTCCGAGCCATACCTCAAATCTGCAGTCCTCCTATTTCAACCTCCCAAGTCCAGTTTAATTTCCTTAATTAGGGTCCTCTTCCTTGGAAAGCGAATCTTATGTTTTCTAATAAAAGGAACACCCACAACATGGACTAAAGAACTGAACAGTCTCACTTTGGCTGACCAGATGAGCAACGCGATCATCCAAATAGACACCTGGTATGTTACCGACAAACGTTTTTTTTGGTGTGTGTGGCACTAAGGATTTTACCTTTGAGTTACACCCCCCAGTCCTATTTTTAATTTTTATTTTGAAACAGGGTCTTGCTAGGTTGATAAGTGTTTTACTACTTGCTGAGGCTGTCTTTGAACCTGCAATCCTCCTGTCTCAGCCACCCTAGTACTGGGATTACAGGCATGTGCCACCATGCCCGGCATTACTGGCAAACTCTCTTCCAGAGAAGCTGGATGGAGTTCATTCTGGTCAAACTTTATGTCCCATGGAAGAACTGTAAAGATAAGCAACTTTGAGGGAAGAGTCTGAGGACCCTTGGACCTCAGCGTGTTGAAGTCTCTTCTGGAGTCTGAATCAAACTCAGAGTGGACCCTAACCCATACAGAAAACACCCCTTAGACAAGGGGGAGAAAGGAAGCCCCTGGTGCTGACTCCGAGAGATCTGGAAGTCACACCAGCCAGGGTTGGCAGGTCCTCCAGTCGCTGGTAGGGAGCGGTCTGTGATCAGCCCAGGCTCTGCCCCTGAGAACACCTGCTCAGTCCTGTGATGTTTGTGCTCTGGTTTCCCTGTCCTGGGATGTCTTTTCACTTTTGTCATCTTCAGAGGATAACAGTGGAACACGCCTGTTGGTATGGCTGAACAGCCTTCCAAGACAAGAGGCCTTCAATTCCAATAAGTCGTGGTCTCTTTAACCCAGGCCAGCGGTTCTTTTTTACAGATCATTATTCCTAGGCAGCGAAGATGAACCATTTTATGCTTTTAATGCTTCCAAAGCAATCTCGATAATTTCACATATGTACATAATGCCAATTGAAGTGTTCCCGTCACTAATTCTCCTGAAGGCGAGGGGGAAGGAGGAAGCCAGGGAGGCCCGCCACGTGTGTGTGCATGTATGTCCCTGAACTACATCTTGATGTGATTCTACGAGGCACCAATAAAAGTATATTTACAAAAACATCTGTCCAAGTTAGTAAGCTTGTGGCTCCTCGTCTATCATGAGACTTGCACAGGTCTTACCGATTTCTTCACCACAGCACGTTACTGTGGTTTTATCCAATTGATGTCACTTCACCACCACTCTCTAACCCTCCTATAACAATTCCTTTACCTCCGATCACCAGGTATTGCCCTAGAGACAATGTTACATGTGTGAAGGTTTTTGTAGGATAGCACCTTACTCCCAGACTGAGTTTCCACCTTGGTTAGCTATTGCCACACTAAAACTGCCACTGAAAACTCGGTGGCATGGATCTGAGAGTTGGCTGACCCATAGCTGCTCAGGTGGTGGTGGGCAGGGCACGGAGGGACCCTGGCTACAGTACAGATGCCTGCAGGTCACCAGGATCCATGAAAACGAGGAGGAGCAGACCCGAGGGAAGGCGAAGAGCTTTGATGTGGCGAAGCTGGTGAGACACCCAGCCAGAGAAGGCAGAGGAGAATGTCTTGACTAGAAAGAGGGGGCCATCAGGGTGCAACCTGGGACTACAGATGTGGGGACAGGTGACTGTCCACGGTGACCATGTAGTGACCACAGGCTGCAATATGAAACCTTTGGGTGCACCAACACTGGAAAGGTTTGGAAACGACAAGAAGCTCATAAAGAGATTAGAACAGAGGTCCAGGTGAGAGTGGTGCTCCGGGAGCCGAGGGAGAAGGCTCCTCACCGCGGATGGAGGAACACAGTCTAAGGCTTGGAGTGGATGTTGGAAACAGAAGAGGCTTTGGGATTTGACAACCAGGAGGCCACTGGTACAGAGACCAAATAATTTGTTTTCCAACTAGGACACATTTGAGTGTGAACAGAAGTTCTATTAATAATCTCAGAAGAACAGCATGTGTTCTCGACAAATAAAGAGATCTGGTCACATTAGTCTCTGGGGATCTTTGCCAGATGGTTCTACAGGGCAAGTGGAGTGTAAGCTTGATCCAAAGTGGGCAGAAGTGATATGGTGCATGAAAGGACTGAAATGGCAACCGCAGAGGGCTTCTCCTTTCCCTCTCCTCCTCATCCTCCTCCCTCTTCCCCTCTCCCTCCTCCTCCTCCCTCTCTTCCTCCTCCCCCTCCTCCTCCTCTCTCTTCTCTTCCTTTTCCTTCTCCTCCTCCTCTCCCTCCTTCTCCTTCTTTGTTCTGAGGATAAAATACAGGGGGCTCTGTATTTTATACAACCTACACCCCCAGCCCCATTTTATTTTTTTTTATTTTGAAACAGTCTTTCTAAATTGCTGAGGCTCGCCTCAAACATTCTACCCTTCTGTCTCAGCCTCCAAGTACTGGGGTGACAGGCATGTACCCTCGAGCTAGCAGCTTCCTTGGACAAGGGAATGGGAAAGGAGGACAATGTCAAAAGCAATGACTTTTTTTTTTTTTTTGGTATACTGGGGGTGGACCCAGGGGCTTTTCCACCTCCGGGCTATACTCCCAGACCTATTTTACACTTTATTTGGAAACAGGGTCTCACTAAGTTGCTGAGAGCTTCACTAAGTAGCTGAGGCTGGCTTCAAACCTGTGAGATCCTCCTGTCTCAGCCTCCCAAGCACGGGGATTAAAAGCGTGCACCACCATGCCCAGCTGCAATGGCTTTTTATAGATGTTAGAAGTTAGAATTGTCTTAAAACCAAGAAATCCTCAAACAGCGTTTAGGATTGTGCATCCAAATACAATGGACTATGAGATTTTTCTAAAAGGACCTAGAAAGTAGTTAGATGAAAAAAAAAAAAAACATTCCATATGTGTGTGTGTGCGTGCGTGCATGGGTTCGTGTGTGTGTGTGTGTGTGTGTGTGTGTGTGTGTGTGTGTGTGTGTGTGTGGTACTGGGGATTGAATTAAGTGACATTCTACCTCTGAACTGTACCCTCAGTCCTTTTTAGTTGCTTATTTATTATTTATTTGTTTATTTATTTGTACTGAAGATTGAATCTAGGGGCATTCTCCCTCCAGGCTATTCTCTCAGCCTTTTATTTATTTATTTATTTATTCACAGGGTCTCACTCGGTTGCTGTGAGTCTTACAACTTACTGAGGTTGTTCTCTTACCTGTGATCCTCCTGTCTCAGCTTCACAAGTACTGGGAATACAGATGACCTGTATTCATCTGGCTCCTCCCTACCTTTTTTTTTTAATGACAGGAGGACAATTTGTTGTTCTCAGGATATATTAGAAGATATTAGACAGTGAAACATAAAAATCACCTGGGCTCAGGTTGAGATATCTTCTTCAGCAAAGCCCCAAATTCATATACATGGCCTTGAAATATTCTAGTATCTAAGGACTTCACTGTTCCAGCCGTAATGTTCATAACAAAACCCCAAGATCAATATATATGATGTGATACAACTAAGCTTTAAAGTACGTGGCGAGTACTAACCCAGAATATGGTGTGTGGCTGCTAGAGGCCTAATAATTCTTTCTTCACTGGCCCTGAAAATTCCCCCCCCCACACACACACCCCCAATCTACCACTAAAATTATGCTAGAACCAGGCCGCGGGCACAGGGCCGGGTTTCGCCAGCCTCAGTGTGGGCAGCATCAGCTGGCCAGGAGCCGGCAGCAAGAATAACACCGTGATGATCTAGGCCTGGTTTCCCCTCCCTGGCTGGGCCAGAGTGGGGGTGCCGGCTTCTCAGAGCTGAGGCGCTGGCCTGGCCCAGGCCCAGGCTTTATCTGCACGCTCATGTTTCTTTTATTGGGCTGCCTGTGGGTGGAAAACATAATCCCCACTCTGGTCCCAGGACCTTCCTGAGAGCTGCATTTGATCTCCATGCCTATCAGTGTCTTCATGCCCATTTGGCTTTTTTAAAAAAATCCTTTCCGTTCACTAGCGACGAACAGAGGAACAGTGCATTTTGGCAAGGGAGAACGTGAGAAGTGAAGTTACGTTTGAAAAAGAATCTTTTCTTTCTTTTAGGATGTAAAAGATAACTGAATAAACAAGGGACAAGAGTGAAACCGCTCCACCCACAGCAGAGTCCCAGTGATTAGAGCCAATCTATATAAAGACTCCTTAACTTCTGTTTAAAAAAGTGTAAGAAAAGAAAAAAGAAAAAATCCCAGAGCTTTCAAGGCAAGTACCAGGTATGGAACAGAAACTTCTTCCTCACATTATGGCAGACGAATGGACCACTTTTTCTAGTTTCCTTTTTGTCTGAGGAGTAGAAATGTACCACAGTTCTGTGATAACTTGGACTCATTAACTAGTACAATGGCTACACCAGAGGTGACCTCTAACTCCTGGTTCCACCTCGTTAGCTGCGTTACTTTGGGTAAGTTAATTAACTTTTCTGTGTTTCATTTTTCTTTACCTATCAATAGGAGTCTAATGGCTGCCATCATGATAACAGCTGCCACTGAACTCTGTTGCAAATATTAAAGGAGATTGTGCTTGTAAAGCATCTGGTACAGGACCTGGAGCAGGCGCATCATAACATAAACCCCAAAGCATGTAAACCACTCTACTATTTCTCCTATGATGGATCCTATCTGAGAACTCCCAGAAACCAGTCTCAGGAAGACCCTAGAGGCCAGGCGTGGTGGCACAGGCTTGTATTCCAGGACTTACAGAGACCAAGACAGCAGAATCATATTCATGGCCACCCTCAGCAACTTAGTTAGACCCTGTTTAAAAAAAAGAAATAAAATAGGGCCAGGGGTGTAGCTCAGAGGTAGAATGCCCCTGGGTTCAATCTCCAGTACCACAAAATAAGAAAAAAAGAAGAAAGGAAAGAAGGAAAGAAGGAAAGAAGAAAGAAAGAAAGAAAGAAAGAAAGAAAGAAAGAAAGAAAGAAAGAAAGAAGAAAGAAAGAAAAGCTAAAAATATAACCCTCCAATATTGGGGAAGAACTATTGTGATTCCAGACCCGGGGTATGAACAACGGGGCATATGGCCACATTCGGGGAGCCTGTGTGCTAGGAAAGGGCCCAGCTCCCGAGAGGACACCTACCTTGCTCAGTCTGGCACATCCTGCTCCGGGAAGGCGTCAGGATTTGGCTTTCACAGACTTAAACGGAAACTCTTCCAGCTGCTGGCTGGTCTCTACCTGCAGCTCTTGAAACCCTGCCTTCTGGTCCCAGCTCTCCTGGGCCCCTGCGTGGAGCCCTGGCCTCTGGACTGTGCCTCCTAGAGCTGGCCTATACATGGTTTGAGAATCCACTCACTCGAGACACTGTAGGACCCTCCTCCGCCATGGAGGAACTGTCTCAATTGGTCATGAGAACAGGACACTTTATCACTAATGACGGGTCCAGTGGTCTATTACAACTAAGTAATATGCAGATATTATCCCCTGTAAACCAGTCTCACTAGTGGGTTTTAGTTGGCTTCTTCAGTGAATTGCTTCTGTGAGATGCTTTCTAAAAACACAGCACATATAAAATAACAAAAGAAAAAAGTGCCGGGCGTGGTGGCGCATGCTTGTAATCCCCGCGCTTGGGAGGCTGAGGCAGGAGGATCACACAGGTTTGAAGCCAGCCTCAGCTACTTAGTGAGGCTCTCAGCAACTTAAGTGAGACCCTGTTTCCAAATAAAATAAAAAAAATGGGTCTGAGAGTATAGCCCGGAGGTAGAAAGCCTCTGGGTTCCACCCCCAATACCTCAAAAAAAAAAAAAAAAAGAGTCGCAGATAACTCTTAATTATGACTTCTAGATTTTCCGTGAAACTATGTGGTTTGAAGGGAAAATCCAAGAAGTTTCGCCTTTTAAGGGAGACTTAAGTTCTTACAGTAGAAGAGGAGGAGATTGTGGACACAGAAAGTAGTTTCGATAAGTTACTAAAGCTGGCTTTTGTCTTTCCTTCTTCCCCCTACCACTTTAGTACTAGGGCTTGAACCCAGGGAAATTCTACCTCTGAGCTACACCTCAGCCCTTTTTTTTTTTTGCAGGTCTGGAGATGGAACCCAGGGGCATTCAACATCCGAGCTACACCCCCTGCCCTATTTTTTATTCTCTGTTTTGAAAACAGGTCTCACTGCGTTGCAGAGGCCCTCACTAAGTAGCTGAGACTGTCCGTGAACCACGATCTTCAGGTCTCAGCCTCCTGAATGCTGGGTTGACAAGCTGCGCCACCACGCCTGGCTACCTCGGCCCTTTTAATTCCAGTACTTGAGAGGCTGAGGCAGAAAGATTACAGGTTCAAAGCCAGGCATAGCAAAGTATTGAGGACCTCAGCAACTTAGCAAGATAGTATTTGGAGAAAAAATAATAAAATAGGGCTGGGGATGTAGTTCAGAGGTAGAGTCCCCCTGGATTCAATCCTAGTATCACAAAAAAGAAAAAAGAAAATAAATGTTTATGATGCAATGTATCATACCAAGTACAAAACAAAAGTGACATACTCACTGTCCCATTAGATTCTATGGACACTTGATGTTAACACATGAGCATTTTGATAGTTTTTCCTATTTGATATGAGACTATGAGTTATTTTACCTGTTTCTGCATACTTTCCTGGATTTTCTGTATTCAACATGAGTTTCCTTATTCTAATAGCTATTGTAAGTGCCTGAGTTAGGAGTGGTTTATGTGAATTCAGCACACAGTGATCCTGGGAAGCTTTGCCAACGCTTCCCACAGTTCCTAGGTTGGCGAGTGCTGTTTCTCCATTTCCTTGTTAACCTTCCGAATGGTGAAGGTGTCTTAAAGCATGGCCCGACAGCTCTCCATACTCTCTGTCAGAGCGCTGGATGTCTGGGTTGAATACAGCCGTTCTAAGGCTGGTTACCCTTTCTGCTACGTGGTTTAGTCCCTGAGATTTACGAGTTTTTCCAAAAGACCAAGCTTAATTGACTTCCCGTGTTGAGCGGGTTCAGGGACAGGTCGTGAGGGGCCTGCACTAGAGTTTGCCTGAAGAAGAAGCCCACCACCCAGAAACTCCCAGAGTTGAGCCCGTTTAAAGTGAAAGTGACCACATTAGTTCCACATTTACATAAAACCCAACCTTTTTTTATTTTTTAATTTTGGAACAGGGTCTCACTACTTTGATGAGGCTGGTCTTGAACATGTGATCCTTCTATCTCAGCTTCCCAAGAACTGGAATTACAGCAGTGTGTACCACCATCCTGGGCTAGAAAACAGCAACCCCACCACCACCGCTTTTTAATGCTTTAATTTTGCTTACGTTTCTTATGATAGTCTAAAATCACAACCCGCACAGCGCCCGGCTAACAAATCTTGATTGACAGAATCTTCCAAGTGCTGCGGAAACAGAAGGCAACGCAACAGACACCATAACCTCTGCCCTGTGAAGCTTCTACGCTAATATGGCAGATGTAGGAGCCCAGAAATAAATAAGAACATCACTTGGTGGGTTAGACGGTGGGGTGTACTAATGGGAACAGAGAAAGCAAGAAAGAGGAGGTGAGGGGACATTGAAATCTGAGATTCAAGGACCAGGCGGGGGGCCGCCTTGAGCGCCTGTGATGCTCACAGCAGGATCAAGGATATTTATTGGCCTGACCTTGAGACACCCGACACGGAGAATGAATGGCTTGCTGGACTCTTGTTCCAGTTACGATCCCCAGGAAGTCCCCTTCAGCTCTGGCTTTCTTCTTTAAGGATAATTGGAAGCTGAAATGATGGATGGGTAATCAACAAACAGGAAAAGACAGCTGCAGGGTGGCCGAGACCCTTGAGAGGAGAAATGAGGAGAGACAGCGAGGGAATTGCCCTGAAGCCAGGACAAGTTCAGGGACATCTCTGCTTCAACGAAATGAGTCGCCTCCTTTTTGCTTCCCCTCTTTCATCTCTGCCGTGTACTTCTTCGGCACAGGCCAGCTGCAATTGAGATGCCTCCAAAACAAATAATCAAGGCTCCAACATGTGTAGAAAGCATACAAGGTAAAGATTTTGTTAAAGAAAGGCAATTTGGTGCCATGTAGCCTCCAACTATTGGCAAATACTGAGATTTGTTTTTTAACACAGAGAGAACAAGTCATATTTTAAAGTGGCAGCACATTTAAGTATTAATAATTATTAATACAAAAGAACTCTTATAAGTAGGCATGGTGGCTCACGGCTGTAGTCCTGGTGCTTGAAAGGCTAAGACAGGAGGACTGCAGGTTCAAGGCCAGCCTCAGCAACTTACCCAGCCCCTCAGCAATTTTTTGAGACCCTGTTTCAAAATAAAAAAAATAAATAAAAATTGTACTGGGAATGTAGCTCAAAGGTCGATTGCCCAGATTCTTTTTATGGGTCATTTGTGAATTTTTATTACCATACAAGACTGGGTCTTGGTAATTGTTTATTTCTTCCCACTCTCATTATTTATGTGCTGATAGCTTGCCCTCTGTATGCTTTCAAACACAGTAAGGCAGTTCTCTATTAAAGTGAGATACTTGTCATACTATCAATGAAGATTAATGATGTAATTTAGGGAGAGGATGCAGATGGCTCAGTAGTAAATATAAAATATCCGCTTTTTTGATACTATAAAGTCATATTTTAACCAAAAGTCTCCAAAAGCGATGCAAACATGTTCAGAGATGAAAAAACTGAATCTGGGCTCTAATCTCATCAGAGGGTAAAACCATTAGTGGATCAATAATTTGGATAGATTTACTGGGTGGTAAGTGGTTAGGGTCACTAGAGGAGGTGGGTCACTGAAGTTGTGGCCTTCAGGACTGTATCTGTCCCTGGTCCCTTTTTCCTTCTCTCTGTTTCCTGTTTTCTGTGAGCAAGGTAGCTCTCCTGTGCTAACCTTGCCACCATGATGTTTCTGCGTTGGAACTGCCTGACCGTGGACTGAACCTCTAAAACCCTGAGCCAAAGAAACCTTTTATTGCTAGATATTGGTCATAATTTCTAGCAGTATTTTGGTCATAATGATGAAAAAGCCGTTTAAAACATTAATTTCTCGAGTTTCCTTTCTCTAATGTAAAGAGAAAAAAGCATAAGTGTCCAATGGTCCTGTTGCTTTGGGTGTGATAGCACATCACAGCAGAGGAAAAGTTCTCATCCCATGAAAGAGAAGAAGAAGGGGGTGGGCCTTACTGTCTTCTCCAATGTCACATGACCAGTGACCTGAAGACCTCCCATGAGGCCCCACCTCATAGAGATTTCACCACCTCCCAATAGCGCCACGCTGGGGACCAAGCCTTCAGTACCGGGGCCTTGTGGCTACTTCAGATCCTAACAGCAGCAACCCCAAAGTCATGCTCATTTGCTTTTGGGTATATTTTTTATGAACCCTAGAATATCATTATTTCTGACATTCAACAATAGTTAAGTCCAACAAAGTGAGGTACGTTATAATTTAAGATATACACCTTGTTTTTCCATTTCAAATCTTTCTTGACCTGCACCTTCCTCCTATGAGGACTATGTCTTTGAAACGACAACCAGCTTTCCCTCAAACTTTCCAGAAACAGGCTCAGTCAGAGCCTCAGGGCTACACCAGTGGAAACCTGAGGAGTTCAGTACATCTGAAGCTGATGGTACAGCTTGGGGATCTCTGTCTGAGAACCCCATCTCATTACTCCAGCGCAAGCCAGGGCGTGATGACTGGAGACAGGGGAGAGGGCCTCCGGGAAAATGTCTGAGTGGGATGTATACTCTTAACCGAAATATTTGAGGAAGATGTCTCCAAGTACTGGAGCTGGACTGGAAACCTGGCCGCCGAGCTCGCTGTGATCTGCCTTTGCTACAGTGGAGAGCCCTGCGCGTAGCCATCGGACCGCACCTCTCTCTGGCAGTGCTTGTTGAGGGAACCATGCCAAAGTTGCATTGACGAAACAGAAAGGCAGCCTGATTCTGATCATACACAGAGTGGGGTAGGGGCTTTGGCTCTGGGGTGACCTACTTAAAACTTCCTCTCTTGCTTTGGAAACCCTTTGTCCTTCTCAGTTCCAACTGCCACAGGAAACACGGGGCCTCCATCCAGACAGCTCTGCAGATGTCCTTTGAAGGGCTCGGAGCCCCCCGGATGCTCCCATGTCTCAAACCCGCACTCGCTTCTATTGGGTTTGACCTTCACTTGAGGCTGGGGTGGGCTGGGGCCTCAGGGCATTTCCTCATTCGCTGACCCTCCTCTCCTCCTTGAGGGCCAGAGGCTGCTGTCTTGGTCAAGTCTCCTCTCCTCAGGGCGCACCTGCCAAGGTGATAGTCGTCCAAAGCCCAAACCTTGGCTGCCTAAGTGGACCCACTTATTCTTACAGAGATCCCACTCTTCCCTCTGAGATCACAAGTTAGCAACAGGTTACAATCACCAGCAAAACTTACAATAGCTGGTCACTGCTGGCCATTCTGCTGGGGAATCGATCCTGCGGAGACAGGATTCCCAAGCTGACTACTCAAGAGGAGAAAGACAGACTCAGAAGGGACCTCTTAAAAGTGGCCATTTCCAACCGTACGCTGTGTGTGTGTGTGTGTGTGTGTGTGTGTGTGTGTGTGTGTGTATACATGTTACATGCTCTATTGTATTACTTCAGTATTCCTGGTATAAATTCTATTTTCTAACTCATGCAACTGTGTATCGTACAGCGACTGCTTCTGCCTTATTTGGAGAACATGTTCAACAGGTGGGCGCTGTATTAGTTGAGTGGGATGGTGTGGGTGGAAGCTGGAGAAACGTCTCAGCCATGCACAGGGCGGACTGCACTGTCCCTGTATCTTCCAACTCTGGCAGCACACAGCTGCCGGGGCTGGTGGACGCACTCCAACAGGTAAAGCACCAGCAGGCAGGCTGGCTTGGAAACAGGTGGATCCTACTGCCTGAAAGGCCCCAGTCCCACTGTGTCTGTGAGGCTTTAGAGTATGAACCCGCAAAACGTGTGGATCCAAGCTCCTCAGCCAGACGCGTCTCCATCTGCAGCAGACACCACTGGATCCCAGAACCACTTCATTTTTCAAAGCTCAACTTCCTCGAGTTTTAGATGAAGGTACAGGAAGGACAGATATCCTCAGAGGTGTCCTTGGGCCTATGGAGGCCAGCGAGGAGACTCAGACAGCGCTTCCCAGCCGAGCCTGGCTCAGTGAGGCTGAGCTCCAGACTTGGGGATGAGTGGGGCACCTGGCACCCCACCAAGCTGAGCAAAGGAGAAGCCAGCCACCCATAGCAGATGGCTGCTCACAGGGATGCTGGGCTGTTGGCCTAGTCACACACCATAGGCTGCCGTGCACACCAGAGCACCCAGGTTATCCGCCCTGCAGCTGCCGCCGTAGCAACAGCTCAGACCTAGTCGTTCTCAGTAAGCAGCCTACATGGGAAAAGCACATTTGCTGACTTCAGCTTCACCAACCAACTTCTTGGGCCTCTCTTTGTTATTGTGTTGAATCCTATGGAACTGCCAACGTCCAGTTCCTGATCTACGAAAACAGCAATTTCATATGGTTCACTGAAATATGAAGGTCATAGTAATACAGGACCCTGGAGAAGTTTCATTTCTGTTTTGATTTTTTTTCTTTTTAATTTATTGTTATTGGTGTCAAATCTGTTTTGATTTTTAATGATACTTACTGAATAAGGATGCCATCTCTGGCCCTGTGTACAATGGTGAGCAAAACAGTCTCAAGAGCTGTGTCAGCTCATTTTCTGTTGCTATGATAAAACACTGGAGGCAGGCTAACTTTATGAAGAAAAGATGTGTGCTTAGCTCATGGCTTTGGAGGCTGAACCTTCAGGCTCTGGCAGGCACGCTTGGCTGTGTCTTCAGATGGCATGGAGGGGTAGTGGGTGGGGGGGGCACATCACCAGACAGGAAGCCTGGCTGGTTCCTGAGTGACTTTGCCACTCAGGAACCAGCCAGGGAGGGTTCCAGGAAAATACTGGAATTGAGGGCACAGCCACAGTGACCGCCCAGTGAGCTCCACTTCTGAAGTTTTTCATACTATCTACCCAGATCACCCTGGTGACCAAGTTCCCAAAATGTGAACTTTGAGGAACAGACCATACTTTGACCAAACTTTGAGCTCATCCAAACTGTAGCAGGAGCTAACCTTATAGGTCCTCCCACCTACCAGAGCAGCTCGACATATCCTTCTGCAAGCTCAACTTACATCTGGTTATTTACTTGCTCCTAAAGCAACATATAAGTTGAACCTTTGCAGGTAAGAGAGAAACCTGCCTCTGGGACAAGATTTTTAAACTCGTCAATCTAGAATGAAAAGATGACCAGTACTCTTGTCTGAAAATGCAGCTCAGAGGAGTCTGAGGATGAGCGAGCATTGCCCTTCATTAACTCATTCAACAGCGGAGAAAAAGGACATTGCATTTCAGACAGCTGTTGGAGAGAATGAAGTTTGAGGATGTTATTACACTTTACTTAGGGCATGGTCAGTTAGGCAAATATGAGAAAAATTATTATACTATTCTTACAACCTGACAAATTTAAACAATAAATGTAGCTTTCATTTTACCAGACCTAACACAGTGCTGAAGGAAAATCATTGGAACACTGGGCTTGAGGAAAGCTTAAGGAAATGAATCTGGCTAGCCACTGCCTAATTGTATTTTTTAAAACTTAACTAATGATCAGTTTTATTAGGGCATGGTCTTCTCTGTCAGACCTTTAAGAGTGGTTTGCAATTATATGAATACTAGGTAAATATAGATTTTATAATCTGATTCATATGAAACTGAAGTCCTCAGCTATTTCTAACAGATAAAATCATCCATCTCACACGGGTACAACACTTACTCTGAAGTTCATTATCAGCTCATAGGAAGGTGATGGTGTAAATTCCACATGGAAACCTCTTTGACCACAGGCCGACCTCATTTACGAAATGGCTTTTAAATATATGATGATTATAGCAGACTTTGCGAACATCTTGTGGATAATTTCTAATAAGATGGTAGGCTCAATTAACATGTGGGCCACAATGTGCCTGCCAGGTCAAGTAGAACATGAAACCAGAATTTAAGTTTAGAACTCAACACACAGAAGAGAATAATTTTCACTCCTCTGAGTTGGGTAAGTGTCTGATAGTAATGGGCACTGAGCCAAGTTTTCTCTTGCTAATGAGATCGCTGAAAAATCTCGAGTTACAGGATACATTTGAGTGCTTCTTTTCTGCCAAAAAATGAATAAGGAAGAAAATAATGAAGGGGTCAATTCATTGTCTAAACACTAGTTGTAGTGGAAGGATGCTTATTGTTGGAAGTAAGCACAACCAGATGAAAGGAATTTTTCCTTTTTACATTATCAAAAGTCTGGACATCACAAGACCATCCCTGAGGGCCTGGGTACCTTTACTCTTTCCAGGACCCGAGACTCAGCGACCCACTGCTGGCGCTCCTTCAGTGTAGGAGTGACCAGCCCCCAAGCATGTCTGGCTAGAGTCTGTTCTCACATGTCCTCACTGAGTCCACTTCAGACAAGGGAGGCGAGCACACCTTGATGAGCTGTCACTGGTCGATTCCCCCTTGAGGCTGAGGAGGGTCTCAGGGTCTCCTTAAGGACCTGACCACCGAGAAGCAAGCGAGAAATGGCAAAAGCACGTGGGGAGGGAGTGAGAGTGTAGGCCTCCATGGCCAAGTCAGTAATAAACACAATGGGCCATTAAGAGAAAATTACAGCTGCATGCTGGGGCACACTTGTAATGCCATAACTTGGGAGGCTGAAACAGGAGGGTCGTAGGTTTGAAGCCAGCCCCAGCAACCTAGAAAGGCTCTTGGCAATTTAGCGAGACCCTGTTTTCAAATAAAAATCAATAGGTTTGGGGGGTGTAGCCTGGAGGTAGAAGGCCAGTCCATCCCCAGTACTGCAAAAGAAGTTAACATTTTATCTGTTCCCTCAAATTATAAGATAAAAAATTTATTTGAAAAAAGAAAGTTACAAATGAATTAAGAGCTGCTCTATCTTGGATTTTCCATAACCTGGCACCTCTGGACTAAGATTTTATCTCAGGCACTCGGGAGCCTGAGACAGGATGAACCCAGGTTTGAGTGCAGCCTTGGCAACTTAGCAAAGCACTCAGAAACTTATCAAGACCCTGTTTGAAAATCAAAGTAAAAGCTGGAGGTGTAGCTCAGAAGTAGAGTGCCCCTGAGCTCAGTCCCCCATTCCAAAATGGCCATGAGAAAGAATTATTATGATATTGCTCTGAGAGCTTGACAAGTTTCAGCAGGAAGTGCAGCTTTCATATTCATTCTCTGATTTTAGCCAGAGTCCTGGTCACAGCCGGCTCTCCTACCCCAGGAGCGAATACATCCCCCACTCACTAACAACTCAGCTGAGTTTCGATGAAGCAAATCTAATTTCCCATTGATTTATTTTATAAAAGGCCTCCTTCTACATTTTCTTCAGTTTGAATTTAAACACAGTTTTATGAGAACATAAATAAGAAACAACTTGAAATCCCAGTACTTGAGAGGTGGTGACATCATGAAGGATTGAAGGTTCAAGGCCAGCCTTAGCAACTTAACAAGACCTTCAGCAACTTAGTGAGACCCTAATATAAACTATATATACACACACACACACATATACACACACACATATACACACACACACATATACACACACACACATATATACACACACACATATACACACACACATATACACACACATATACACACACACACATACACACACATATACACACACACATACACACACACATATACACACACACATATATACACACACACACATATATACACACACACACACTTAGTGGCTGGGGGTATAACTCAGAGGTAGAGCACCCTGGCTTCAACCCCTAGTATGGGGTTCGGGGGGAAAGAAAGAAACTAAGTCTTAAAATATCAGGTAATACAGCCACAAGTCCTCCTGGAATGTTATGGGCATGTGGTATCTGTTGCTGGGCCCTGTTTGTCCTTTGGCTCATCACTTTTGTCCAGATTCCACAGATTTTGACACATCTGACTCCACACCGACTGTTCCTGTTCCTATGTGTCCACACTCTTTTTGTGTGAGTTTGGAGAATGTCTAAAAGATTGCTTCACCATGACCCAGTGACGCTCTGGGTTATACCACCTAACAGAATGTGAAAGGTTCATGTCAGGTAGAAGAGCAATCAGATGTCTATTCATGCCTAAACGTCCTTGGGTCTGAAGGATTTGAGTTTCATTAGATGATTTTTGTACCCTGATTTATCACTTTGTTAAACTAGGTACCTTTAAACCTAGGAAAACAAGCTACCTGCTCTATAAAGCCATGTGTGTAGCCACCAGAGTAGAGCTTAAATGGTTAACAAGCAAAGCCCAGTGAACAGCAAGCAAAGGACTCAGCTCCCACTTGCCACTGTTAGGAGAGAGAAGCTTTTACAGTGGGGGTTTGGAAAACAACCAGAGATAGGATGTTTACATAATAATGGAGAGAAGGTTTTTAAAAAAGTTTTATTGTTGCATTAGAGTGGTTCATCTTAATGGGGCACAAGATGGTGGAGGCATACATGCACACTCATTTACCCTTCCCCAGTTCCCACCCCATTCCCTCCCCCTTCCCTCCTTCTCATGTTTGGCTTAGTGATTGACTTTGATATGTTTGAGAATGTACATCCTGTACATTAGGGAATTTCCCTCTGCCCCCTCCCATCCCCTCAGGTCGCCTTATTTGCTCATCCATACCGTCTCCTTCTTCATCTAGAGTTCCTCCTATGACCCACTTTCTCCCTAGCTTCCGCATATTAAGGAGAGCATCTGAGTTCTGATTTCTTGTGACTGACTAATCTCACTTAGCATAATGTTCTCCAGTTCCATCCATTTCCCTTTAAATGATGTGATATTTTCTTCTTTTTATTATAACTGAGTAAAATTCTATTGTGTACATATCCCATAGTTTTGTAGTTCATTCATCTAGGAGAAGGTGAGGAGAAGGTGATGTCTGCCCTCCAAAAAGTTAGGAAGATTTGACTAGGTGTGCTGGCGCAACCTGGAATCCCAGTCAGTACTTGGGAGGCTGAAGCAGAGAATCCCAGGTCTGAGGCCAGCCTCAGTCATTTATTGAGAACCTGTTTCAAAATACAAAAAGAAAATTAGATGGAGGTGCAGCTCAGTGGGAGAGCACCCCTGGGTTCAATCCCTAGTACCTCAAGAAGAAAAAAACAAACGCAACACAAACAAAAAAACCAGGAAGATTAAAAAAATCCTCCATTATTTAGTTAAAAAAAATTAGGCTTTATTTTTAAGAAGGTGAATGTATTTGTTTAAGAATTTTAAAAACTCTAGAGTTTCAGCATTTTAGAAGCAAATATGAAGATTAGTAGCCAAATCAATGGTTATTGGGGCAAATAATATATGCTTACATTTTAAGATTAAACTTTAATCACAGGAACTAAGAACTCTATATATTCAACAGATCATTTATACTTAAAAGAAACTTATATCCAAGGAGGAAAGAGACCAGTGGAGGGTAAATGGTGAATGGAGAAAAATCCAGAGATGCTGGGGTAGGAGAGTAACTGGTCAGGCTTTTCCCCCCATTCTGCAAAGGTTAGTAGTGAGTGGGGTACACACCTTTCTTTTATCCTGATTACTTAGTAAATAGTACACAGTTCATTCTATACATGATTCATTCTATACATGATTCAGATCCTCTCAGCCATTTTTTCTTTCTTTAAAAACACTTCAGTTTAAAACTAATGAAGCAAAATAAACCAAAGTTAACTCCTTCAGAATCGCCAAAATGAGCTGAACCAAATGCACTTTGGTATTGAGAACCTGGACCCCAGAGGAGGCTCTGTGACATCAGCTGTGGTGGGTGTAGCGCCTGTACCGTCTCTTCCAGGGTTATATGTATGGATTTATTTATTTTTTTTTTGGTTGTACTGGGGTTCCTGGGAACCCTTCTACCTCTGGGCTACACTCCCAGACCCATTTTTATATTTTTATTTGGAAACAAGGTCTCTTAAGCCAGCGCAGCTGGCTTCGAACCTATGCGATCCTCCTGTCTCCACCTCCCAAGCGCGGGGATTACAAGTGTGCGCCACCACGCCCAGCATATGTATGGATTTATAAACTGGCCAAGCAGTAGAGCTCCCTTTTAAGGCTGTGTGTGTGTGTGTGTGTGTGTGTGTGTGTACAAAATATGTACACAGATAATTTTTCTGAGTGTATGTAGTACTGGTGATGGAACCCAGAGGCATTCTACCTCTGAGATATACCCCAAGCCCTATTTAATTTTTTTTATTTTGAAACAGGGTCATGTTAAGTTGTAGGAGCCTCACTAAATTGCTGAGGCTGGCCTCAAATCTGTGATCCTCCTGTCTCAGACTCACAAGTACTTGGATAACAGTCATATGCTATTGCTCAGGCTCCTTTTAAGGATATTTTTAAAGAAACTGCTGCTATATTAGAAAAAATAGTTAAGAAAACTATTCTTTTTCTCTCCCTTCCGTTTTTTCTTTTCTTTTCTATATAGTCAACCTCCTCATTCGTGGGATCTGATTCTTCAGATTCAACCAAATATGGGTGGAAAATATTGAGGGAAAGTGTATCTGAATTGAACACGTACAGACACCTCTTCTTGTCACCATTTCCTGTGTGATACAGCATTGCGGCTGTGTCCAGATGGCTTGCGTTGTGTAGGCATTGCAGGTGGTGTGAGGGTGATTTAAAGTGTGTGGGGATGTGTGCACGTCACACGCAGCGCTGTGCCGTTGTTTGTAGGAGCCTGGGGCGGCTGTGGGTTTTGGTGCCATGGGGCAGTTGGCTTTCAGTTCATTGCCTCAACCCTTTTCCCCAGTAACCATAAAGATATTCTCAGCGTCCCTCAAGCTCTTTGCCATCCTTTACTTCTTCCTTTAGTCCCCTCCTCCTCCTCCTCAGTCACACACACTCCCATTTATTTTTTGCACTTTTCCACAGAAACGGACCAATTATCCTTTGAAGTGTCTCCTTTACCCACAAATATCTCTGCTCCAGATTCCAAAAACCACTTTGCACTCTCACTGACAAACTTGTCTTCTTGAGTTAATATTATTACATCTGTCCACACAAAATGATAGCTGACCTGGTAGCACATGCCTACACCTGTAATCCCAGTACTTGGGAGGCTGAGACAGGAGGATCTCAGGTTCGAGGACAGCCTCAGCAAGTAGTGAGATTCTCATCAACCTAGTGAAACCCTGTTTCAAATAAAGTAGGGCTGGGGGTGTAATTCAGAGGTAGTAAGCCCCTGAGTTCAATCCCCAGTACTAAAAAAAAAATGAGAATGAGTTTTATCATTTCTAGAAAAGATAAAAATAAATCCCAGAGATTTTTTTTAATAGTTGAAAGAGACTTAAAAGACAAGTGGCAAATGAGAGGAAATAACGTTTTCTTTCACATATAAGCAAAATGAATTCTTATTATACAAATAATTAATGCAAAACTAGCAAGAATAAAATAAACCAAGGAAAGAATGGGCGAAGGGTTTGCCAGCAATTAATTCCCCCCCAAAACCCAGTAAACATTTATTTAATGTTCTCAACCTCATTATCAGTCAGTGGAGAGCAAATTAAAGAGTGACACCGTGTTTTACACCAGGCTGTCAAACACAGAAAGAGCCGCTGATTCCCCGGGTTGGCAGAGTGTAATGAAGTGGGCCTGTTGCACACAAGTGCGACAAATGTACATGTGTAATGACTTTCCCTGGGGCATTCGACTGTACCTATCAAAGCCTTAGACATGTTTATAGTCTTTGAAGTAAGAACACTTCCAGGATTTTATCCTAAGGAAATAATTAGAGAAGCATGCACCATTTTTATGTGCCAGGATATTCTGTGTAGTGTTATTTGTACCATTAAAAAGAAAAAAAAATCATTACCTATGTAGCTGTTAGAAATTCAGCTAAATAAATATGGTATATTCATGGGTCAAAAGAGAATGGGAATGAACCTGCCCTAGGATCCTGCAGCACCACTCCTGGGACCTTTCCAAAGGGGCTGAAATTAGAATATTAGGTAGATACATGCATACACATGCCTAGAGCAGCACGATTCACAAGCCGAGCTATGGAAGCAACCTAGGTGTCCGTCAGTAGATGAACCAACTACAAAATTATGGGACATACACGCAGCAGAAGTCTATTAAGCAATAATGAAAAAGAACAAAATTATGTCATTTGCAAGAAAATGGAAGGCCCTGGAGAACATTATGCTAAATGAGATTAGCCAGTCACAGAAAGCGAAGGGTCACGTTTCCTCTAAAACGTGCAAACGAGGGAGTAACTGGAATCTAAGAGGACCTTTGGACAATGGAGGAGAAGCCCCAGTGGAGCCATAGAGGTGGTTCAGGGGATGGAGAATCAGTGAAGCTTCCACTGACGCCATGCACGCGTGTGAAAGCATCAGTGTGAATCTCAGTACCGCACACGGGGAAGGGGAGAGCGGGGCGGGGGCTGGAGAGGCTCACAAGTGCTGTGTGCACCTGTGTCCCTATCGGCTCAGCTACATTCTGAGGTGAGGCAACAGCACACCAGTAAAAGTATATGTTAACAGAGGGACGGGGAGAGAGAGAAGGAGAGGGGAAGAGAAGAGGAAGGCATGAGCACCAAAGGGGAAAAGCTGATGGGCAGATTCTGCTTTAGCGTTTCCAGTGAGGGAGATTCGCATTTGCTCCAGTGGAAAGGGAAGGGCGTCTCCTCCCTCCTGAATTATACATTCATAGCAAGTCATCTCTTGAGCTTTGTTCATAGCTCTCGGTGTTGTACAGTGGATTTCAGACAAGTCTCTGGGAGATGGACGCTGCTCCAGTTTGACCTGAAATGTCCCCCACGGGCCCATGGCTTTTAGACTTGTTCCCTAGAGTGGTGCTTTGATCAGCGGGACCCTTAGGAGGCGGGGCCTAGCGGGAGGTCTCCAGGTCACTGGGGTGTGCCCCTGAAGAGGATCATGAGGACTGTGATTTTTCTCTCTTTTGCTTTGCGACCATGAGGTGAGCAGCTTTGCTCTTCCACACGCTACCGCCTAACACCATCAGTGAATTCCTGAGCACTTCCACAGTAAAGATGGGGCCAGACTGGGACTCAGAATACCTCTGAGTGATAAGGAAGACGAATGAGTAAGTTTGCCCCCTATTCTTTCTTAATCTAGTTTCAGTGGGGCAGAATGGTTTCTGTTGCTGACAAACAAAAGAAATGCTTATTGTAATCCTATTGGAACAAATGCACATGCATGAGTATTTGTCTCTTGAGGACATATAGTAATGCTAAAAGACAATGTGGGCTTTCTGCAAAATGAAAAAGAATATTTTCCCAAACACAATCTTCGTGGGTCCATGCCTGTGATGAGAATTGTTTTACATTGTGATACAGATACTAATATTCCCTTTGTTCATTCTCTAGCTTCTGAATCTGGTTCCAGTGTCTATACGCATATAGGAAATGTGACTTCATTGTGCCGTGCTCTTTTTTCTTCTTCTTTCCTTCCTTCTTTCCTTCCTTCCTTCCTTCCTTCCTTCCTTTTTTCTTTCTTTTTTATTTTTTTTCTTTTGGTGGTACTGGAGACTGGACCCACTAGGGTTCTACCTCTGTGTTATGCATCCAATCAGCCCTATTTCATTTTGAAATGGGGTCTTGCAAAGTTCTGCACTCTGGCCTTGACCCTGTGATCCTCCTGTCTCAAACTTCTAAGTACTGGAATTACAGGCGTGTGCCACTGCCACTGTCTCTGTTCAGTTTTCAAACAGAACCGTCTGCTCCACCAACAGTCACCTCATGGCATTTCAAGATCTGGCCCAGGGTTTGAAATGCTCACCTTTCCAGAGGACAGCTTTCCAGCCTGAACCTGTTTCTCACACAACTTCTTTCCAAATGAAAAGCCAGTACAAGCAGAAAACGCTTCTAACGCCCAGGGCTGCTTTCAGCAGGGCCCGTGAGATGCATGCTCAGATGTTTAGAAAGCCCGCACCAGAGACTGCCGTTCCTCAGCACCAGCATCCTTCCCAGAGCATACAGTTGTTTCTGCTCCCGTGCCCTGGAGGTAACATGAGAGGTGCTGACAAACAGTGTCTTTACCTGCATGTTTCTTAAATAGTGAATACAGAACCCCCTAAACCCAATGTCCCTGGGGCATGTGTCAAAATATAGATTGTACCCACCGTCCCTTAAAAAATGCTGAATTAGCACTGCGGGGCTGGGCCTCTGGGGTCTTTGTTTCAGTAAACATCCCAGTCTCTCTTGGATGCAGCTGTGACCGTTGGTCCATGCCATCCAACACTACTTCTCTTTCGGGTTTTAATTAGAATACACAATCCACTTGTACTTCTTGGAACTTGGACCTGTAGGAGGAATATAAAGCTGAGCGTGGTGGTGCGAGCCTGTAATCCCGGGCTTGCTGAGGCAGGGGATCGCAGGCTCGAGGCCAGCCTCAGCAATTCAGAGAGAACCCAGCAACACAATGAGATCCTGTTTCCAAATAAGAAATAAAGTCAGGCTCAGAGTTAGAATGCCCCTGGGTTCAATCCCCAGTTACCCACCCCCCACCATACACACAAATCTCCTTCCCAAATACTCCTTTCCAAAAGTAAGAAGAAAGGAAGGGAAAGAGGGAAGAGAAAAGAATGCCGTTTTCACCACCTCTGATGTAATGATTTTCGCAGCGTCCCTCTGAAGCAAACATTCCCGTCCTCTGGACTTTCCAGGGGAGGCCGCTGAGATCAGAGTAAGAAAACAGCCCCCATCGCTGCGAACCTTTCACTGCCTGGCGCTCCCACTTGGAGTAAACCCCACTAGCACATAACTGCGGCAATCTGAAGTCGCCGAGGTGTGTGGTGTGGCCGTGCACCCTGTGGAATGTGAGCTCGAGCACAAGGGCAACCTATTGTCAGATTCCCCGTGCTGGGCCTCCCAAACCTCGCCGATTCACACAGCGAGCAACCACCAGCACTTTCCTCCTCCAGCCAAATAAACCCTGTCCCAATTACTAGGCTATGAGAGTGCTCTTTGAAAAAAGAGACTTAAAAAACCTGTCCGCCCATGGTGGCGACAGAAGTCCTGGCTCAACTTTTAATGGCTTTAGTTGTTCTATAGGAATTAGGATGACTCGCTTTGTTTTGAATGTCAAACTTGATTCCAGTCTTAGATAGGGCACCAGCACAAGCCCATTAATACTCTGTGTGTTGCAAGAACTGAATTGGTATTTATTTGGGGGCCTGAAAGAGCTGGAGATCAAATCAAACGCCTGGATCGCTGGTCACACATAGGCACAGAATACCGAGATGCATCCATGGGAAAATCACAACCCTTTTTTTGAAGCTTGTGATTCCATTTAGGGCAAAATTCATCAGCTGCTTCTGCAAAGATACTCTTCACAGACTACAGAGAGTCTAGGAATGAAGAAAGGACACACTCAATGAAAACCAGGATTCCAGAACTTTTCCAACTTGTCAGAGAAGCAACGGAAAATAAACAGTCCCCGGATAATCTAATATTGCCATAAATTAGCTGTATCTTTTCTTCTCATTTGACATCAAAGTATTAAAGACAAATGCCTCTTTTCCCCATGGGAAAGTCCAATGATTTTAAAACTCCCAAAGAGATCAGGTTCTTCATACATGAGGGCCCTACACAAATCTGCCTGTTCTTTTCGAAGCACACATACAAAGTGATGATACTTCATAGGTAGGTGTGGCTGTCACTAGGTCAGGGTGTGTGTGTAATCACCCTAAAGCTAACAATTTCCACGGAATAAATGCACTAACAGGAATGAAAAGACGCTCCAGTCATGTAATTTTTATTGGCTCTTTCTTTCTCTCACTGTTTTGATAGAAAAAAGTCTGCCTGCTCTCAGAGCACTCCAGCTGACACTTCTGCTCATAGGATTTGGCCCTGTGGTTGGGTTCAAACCTATGACACCCCACTCCATAACCATACAGTCTAGTCAAGTGAAGTCTAATGGAAGAAAGAAACTTCCAGAAGTTTCCTTCTGGATCCCTCGTCAAAGCTGTGGGAAGCTGGGAGATTCCTATTTCCATGGTCCATTGCTTTGAAAGAAACCCTTGACAAATCATTTTGAAGCAAGGACAGACATTGATTTAGCCCAGTGATTTAGAGGAGCTTTCTGTGATCTCTACAACCTGCCTGGAGTCACAGAAAATGCAAAGAAGCTGCAGAGAATTACTTACTGAGCATGAGGAAAAGAATGAATCTTTGCCGTGCTAGCGTCCATCAGTACAGCTAATGGATGATCGATGTTTTCCAGAAATTATATTTTGAGAAGACATGGTGTTGGGCAGGCTTGGGCCCTAACCACCATTTGTATCATCTCCAGCCAGGCATCAGGGTGCATGCCTGTAATCCCAGTTTTGGGGAGGCTGAGACAGAAGGATCACAGGTTCGAGGCCAGTTTCAACAACTTAGTTACTAAAAAATAAAATAGGGAAAGGGATGAGGTTGTAGCTCAAAAAATGCCTCTGGGTTCAATTCCCAGGAAAGAAAGAAAGAAGAAGGAAAGAAAGAAAGAAAGAAAGAAAGAAAGAAAGAAAGAAAGAAAGAAAGAAAGGAAGGAAGGAAGGAAGAAAGAAAGAAAGAAAGAAAGAAAGAAAGAAAGAAGAGGAAGAGGAGGAGGAGGAGGGAGGGAGGAAGGGAGGAAGGAAGGAAGGATGGATCACCTCTGAGAAATAGCAGCTTATGATTTAAAGGTCAAATGATGTTTGGGTACTTAAAAATTGTGTGTGTGTGTGTGTGTGTGTGTGTGTGTGTGTGTGTGTGTTGAAATAATATCAAAATTCTTTCTGGGTTTCAGAAGCCAATTGCCAATCCTTTCTCTCCACTCTTTCTATTTTTCTTTATAGTTGGGCAGAGCCTATGATTCTTTTATTTGTCTTTTTAATTGTTTCCTGCTCTGTAATGTGAGCAAGCTCTATGAAAACAGAAACTGCAGACACAGTCTTCTTCACAGTTTCACCCCAATGCCTGGCAGAATGTCTGCACACACACAAACAGGTGATCAATGAATTTTTGATGAATTAGTGGTCAAAATGGGGCTGACTCTTTGGGGCAGATATAAAAAGAGTTAACTCTATAAAGAGTGTTGTTCTCAAAAGAAGAACCAAAAAAAAAAAAAGGCTCCAGATAAACAAATTTCTAAGGTAAAGATTTGCTTGGCTCATCAATAAGGGGTAGAACTTAAGTCCCACACATTTATTTAAATTGGGTTATTTAGAATACAGGAAGATACATGAGAGGGACTCTTCCCTGCCTCTTTGGAGCAGGCAGTGTCGGGGTGGGCAGGGAACACACGATTTCCTGAGCCTATGACGACTCAAGGAGGAAGCAGCCGGCTGTGTGGTCTTCACACTCCGCACCAGTGTCCCCTCAGGCACAAGAGGGAGCCTGTGTGGGGGGCTTAGGCAGCCGGGGCCTCCCTGTCATAGCATACAGGTGAGCCGAGGGCGGGCAGGCATGATTAGCTCGCCCTGAGCAATTGCCATCGTGGACCTCTAGGCCTGGGAGTTAAACCCAGAGGCATTCTACCTCCAAGGTATACCCCAGCCCGACTCTGAACCTGCAATCCTCCCATTTCAGCCTCCCAAGTAGCACCATTCTTTACAAAGCCAATAGGATGTGTGGGATATTTATAGGCTCAACACAGTGCATCTCCATTTCTCAAGGGAAGCAATGGGGGGTGGCTGTACCATCTGCCTAGGGCCCCGAAGGGCATTCAGCTGAGGCTTGGGATCCAGAACATTCCTTTGAGACCCAAATGAAGACATGGGGAGCAGATCTTGCTCCTGGGTATTGGGCAGCATGGATGTGGGCATCCGGGCAGTCTGATGACCCAGGGGCCTGGGTGTTCCTTTGGGTTTGCTTTGCTTTCAGATTCTGGCAGCTCCTTTATGGGCCTGTTCTCATTTCCATTCTCTCTCTAGTTCCACCCCAAGAAGCAAGGTGGAAATGGAACCTTAGTGCGTGTGCAGCTGAGGAGGGTGCTGAGTCCTAAACTCTTCATTTTCTAATCTGTGCAATGGACACATTGTTCCTAGTTACTAGCTCTCAGGAGGTTGCTGTTAAGAGAGCAGAACAAAAGTGCATTGCAATCATTCTTTCCAACCTAATGGAAGGTAATTTTCCTTCTATCTAAATGATTTTCTAACTTAATTGAAGAAGACAATAATTAAATTTTCATTTCTTATTCTTGCAGAAGAATTGGCTTCTGGAGTTTTAAATTTGCAAAAAGCCGGGTTGCTCGCTTAGCGTCTTTTTATTTGTCCTTTCTGGCTGACTAATAAACACACACAAGCCTCTTTTTGGCACTAAGCTCTCCCCCTCCTCCCCTCCGCCGGCCTCTCATAGCTAATCGCGGTTAAGGTGTGTTTGTGGGTGGGTGCAGGGCTCAGGTGTTTAGAAATGGTCATTGGCCCAGACTCGTGACTAGGCCTCTTCTTATTCTACCGTAGTCCCTAGAAGGCCAAGAAGTATGGCATTCCCCTCCCCTCTTTAAAAAAACTCTCGACAAAGACCAAGCCCCGCGCGCAGTGCAGATCCTCCAAAGCTGGCCCCAATTTGGCTAATGGTGTGTACTATGTTTGCAGATTCTCTTAATACTTTAAGCACTTAACTGGAGCCCGGGCTCACCCTGAGCGGTAGCTGGTGGTTTCCAGGCAGAGGCAGCCTACCTGCCTTTGAGTGGCCCCGTCTGAGAATTGATAAGGCCGTCTGGAGTCTAAACTCCTTTAAGTGCTGAATGTCAGGCAGGAATCAGTCTCCCCTTGCTGAACAATGAGTGCTGTTTTAAAATGACTACTTAGTATGAAGAGGCTTCCGAGCGCGCTAATGCCGGTTATTTAAACAGGGTAATGGGGTATCTTACTGGTGCCTTTTTAGTTGGCAACTTAATAATCTCCCTCTTGTTCAAATATTATTTACACCACAGTACATCTGATACACCCTGAAAGTTAAACAAACCACTCAGGAAAATGGGATTGAGTTGTGACGAGCTGAATAGACTCCCTAAAAGGTCTCTGGCTCATTTTTTCATATATGGGGAGATATCTCCTCCCTCATCTGCTGTCCGTCCTGTTCTGGAGGAATTTCACCTGGAGATAAACAGGAAAAAGAGACCCATGCCACTGCATTATTAGGCAAGGCTCCGAAACAGCTTTTTGTCTTCACACAATAATTTCATTTTCCTCTACCTAGTTCCCTGGAGCTAGCAGAGGTTTTCTCTATGTGAGAATGCTATATTCGAGGCAAAAATATAAAAATTAAAAGGGGAGCAGAGAGGCGCCCAGGGAAATCTCAGCTCCTGCGGACTTCAAGCTGTCACCCTGCGGGCCTGTGCAGCCAGACCCAGGGCCAGCACCCCCCAAGCTGGGGATGGCCGCTCCGCTCACAGTGGCCTCGCCCTTCTTTCCTGTGCTTCCTGCGTTCTGTCTGCCTGTTGTTTTGGTGCCAGGGAGTGAACCCCAGCCCCCCAGGTGCTAAGCAAGCCTCTGCCTCTCAGCTCCACCCCCAGCCCACTTTTCTTTCTAATTATTCCCTCTAAACTGCATTCAGTTTTTATCACCCAGTGACCCCACTATTTCTTACTCTGTAGTTTTAAAAGTTTTCAAATTATGAAGGAAAGAGGGTGTGATGAGGTACGAGAATCAGAATCCAAGATCTACTGTCCCTAAGTCCAGAGGGGCCTTCGGTTCTGAACTTTAATGAAGGATAAATTTCGCATCACCATACACCGTAAATACACGGGCGTAGTTGTATTGTGTCCGTGCGTGTGTGTAGTTGTGAAGAGGCTGTTTATTTTTACTATGATTATATTCAGTTATAGAAGAAAAGAGAGTTTCATGATAATTCTCTGGCTATGGATTCTCAGCACGTAAAATGTGATTAAGAAGTTTCTCATTTTCTGGGTGTTTTGAAAAGTTGGTGTGTTTGATGTTGTTTAGACCAAGCCAGTGGTGGTTAACGGTGGTGTGAGAGGCGAGGAGGGACGCTGTGGACGAGGCAGGCTGCAGCCTGGGCTTCCCTAAGGCCCAGACCTTGAGAACAGCTCAGGGCCTGTGCTGCTGTGTTTGTCACTGAGGACAGAATCACGCAGACCTCTGCGTACAGAGGAGGCCGAGGACCCGGACTGCGCTCTATGTTGGTCCTCCTTATTCAATAAGTTCAATGAACTGGGACTTTTAAAGAAACAGTTCAAATTGTTCTGTGCCCATATATGAAAATGATCACTACAAATCTTACTTTTGTGTAAGAGGAAGGCTGAGCAGCAGGTGGGACCTGGAGAGAAATCTACCAAGACGATGTGTGCTTGTTTGTACGACACTGAACTTCACTGTGATGTACAATTATAGTGCACCGATAAAAGTGTGTGTGTGTGTGTGTGTGTGTGTGATATGCCACCTCTTAATTTTAATAGTTGGGAGGCTGAAAAAGGAGAATCTCAAGTTTGAGGCCAGTCTCAGCAACTTAATGAGCCTATCAAGACTCTTAGAAACTTTATTTGTTTCAAATAAAATAAAACCATAAAAGACACTGCTTATAATCTCAGTATGTGGGAGGCTGAAACAGGAGGATCTCAAGTTCAAGAGCTGTCTTGGCAATGTAATGAGACTAACAAGACCCCTGGCAGCTTAGTAAGACGCTGCTTCAAATAAAACAAAGAAAAAGAGCTGGAGGTGTAGCTCAGAGGTAGGGCACCCTGGGTTTGATTTGCAGTCCAAATACAAATAAATAAATGATAAATAAATAAATCCCAGCACGCAGGGGTGCCATGGCTGCTCTGTCCTGATGGCCTCCAAGGACCACGAGCTGGGCGCAGGCTTCTACTCTGAATTCCTTCTTTGGCAGGTGTGACCAGGTGTGATGCTCTCCGGATCGCTCTCCACAGGAGACCTGGTGCCTCCAGGCCAGGCCAAGTGCGAGGACGCCACAGGAGCCCGGGGAGTGGAGCGTGGGCTCCACAGCCAGGCTGAGGGCCAGGTGTCCCGCTCCAGCTCCTGCTCTTTCCAGTCCAGTCTGTGGCATTGCGGGCGCCACCGCAACAAGGGCATCAAGTCCCAGCGGCCCTGGTTTTATCATCGGGAAGCTCGGATCAAGACTGTGCTGGTAATTGGAGGAAAAGCGGTGTTCTGTCAGGAAGCAGGCAATTTTCTAGTCCTTGGCACCTAGAAGGGGCTCCAGCGCTGGCTGCAGCCTCTGGGAAGCACTTGCGGCCGCCTGCAGGAGGACTTGCCCGGCCTGCACGGAAGTCATTTGATCCTGGGAGTGTGCTCCGAAGCAACCGTGAAAGCAGGTTCCAAAGTCCTGCAGGAGCCGCATCTGTTTCCTAGCTTATAAACAGACACCAAAGAGCCCTGGGCATCGTCTTGGTGGTGAGAGCTGCCTCTGAAATGGCAGGAGCCCGGGGCCCGGGCTCAGCCCAGGCTTTGCCATTCCACCATCCTGAAGAACAAGACCAATTCTGTTGCAGGGAAGGCAGACCTGAGCCCTCCCAAAGGCCTCCTGCCCTTCTTGTCCGTCTACCTCAGGCCCCACACCAACATTCACATCAGATTCTCAGCGCTGTTATACCCCGATGTGTACCTGCTGGCACCTTCTGGTACTGTGCCCTTCTCTTTGAAGTTGAGGTGAAGTTGTTCCTAGTAATAGTTGTTTATTTTAGTATTATTACTAATATTTTGGTACTGGGGATTGAACCCAGGGACATTCTACCTCTGAGCTACACCGCCAGCCCTAATTTATTTTTATTTTGAAACAGGGTTTCACTAGGTTGCTGAGGGTGTCACTAAGTTTCCACCTCTGGCCACGAACCTGCAATCCTCCTGTCTCAGCCTCCCAAGTACTGGGCTGGGATTACAGGCACGCGCCACCATACCCGGCCCTGGTAATACTTCTTCAGTCCACTCTGCATGGGCCCCCTGGCTCTCATCAGAGCAGTCACTGGGGCCTCTCGTGTTCAGGGCCCGTACCTGTGCAGGCCAGCTGTGTCCAAGCCAGAGCATTAGGATGTAGGTAGACAGCACATGGCAGGGCCCAGGCTCCTCACTGAAGGCCATGTGAGATTGCTAAGTGGCTCTGTCCAACAGGTTGAAGCTCATTTTTAGCCTAAATGTTAGCACAGAGGCGATTTTCAATACTAAGATGCAAGGAAACACTCCGTGAGCATGGTTCAGAATCCGGCACCATCGGCTCCTCGCCCGTGACTCTCTTGGCCCCAGACGTTGTTTTGCCCTTACTTGGGCAAAGCAACTCTAAGAAGGATAAGCGTCTGTTTCCCTTCAGTCCACTTCCTTGGTCCCGGCCTATGCACCGGGGAGGTACAATGTCTCTTTTATAATTTCTTCCAGTGGCCTAATGCTGCCAGCAAGAAAAATTATAGCCTCCATCGTCACTAAATCCAAAAGACTGGTCCAGTGACCTTTGCTTGGAGACACAGTTTCTCACCACCGCACCAAAAGAAATCCAGCAAAGGGCTTTGATCCTGAAAAGCATTAAGAGAAAACAACACACAGTACAAACAGCGGGCCCCGCGGCCTGGGCTGGAGGGAGCTCGCTTTCATGTGGTTGCCCCAGCGCCTGCGTGCCACGACTGGCTCCGGACGCCTCGGCTCAGCGCACGGAGGTAGGACGTTGGAAGGGAGGAGAGCACAGAGCCGTATTCAGAGGCCACGCTGGGCCCGCCCGGCCTGGCAGCCTGCCTACCCAGCAGCCTCCAGCTGGCAGCACCCAGGGCTTTGAGCTCATCACTCGGAGATGACTCCTGACATGCAGCCCAGGGACAGCGCTAAGGTGGCAGCTGGCAGCGCGATCTGGCCCTGGGCCACAAGGCTTAGGGTGCGCAGGCACGGCCGTGCCAGCAGAGGCCTTGAATACCCCTCAAGATACTTTGCTGTGGGACTTTTGTGTATTTATTTATGTATTTATTTATTTATGTACATATTTATTTACTTATTTATTATTGTGTGTATGTGGTACTAGGAATTGATGATGAGGGGCATTCTACCTCTGAGTTATGACCCCATATAAATTTATTTATTTATTTATTTATTTATTTATTTATTTATTTATTTATTGTGGTACTGGGGCTGGAACTCAGGAGCAATCTTCCTCCAAGCTACACCTCCAGCCTAATTTTTATTCTTTATTTTGAAACAGGGTCTCACTGAGTTGCAAAGGGCCTAAATAAATAATAACTGAGGCTGTCCTCGAATCATAATCCCCCTGCCTCAGCCTCCCAAATGCTGGGATTACAAGCATGAGAGCCACCGTGCCTAGTTTATTTTTTGTTTTGAAATAGGATCCTGCTAGGTTTCTGAGAGTCTGGCTACATTGCTGAGGTTTGCCGCAAGCCTGCGATTCTCCTGTCTCAGCCTCCCAGTACTGGGATCATAGGCGTGCACTACCATTGTGGCGGACCTTTAAAAGACCATTCCCTGAAGGGCCTGGAACCAGACAGATCAAAGATTGCCAGGACCTGAGTAAAGAGTGCTGAAGAAAAGTGAGGATTCCACCAAATTTTGGAATCCTAACGTGGAAGGAGATGTGGAACTCATGTCTGAGTTTTATGACAGGTGTGTGGGGTGTAAGCATGACAATTCTACTAAAACAGAGGCATTGCACAGAGCATGAACGACCCCAAAGAAAACAAGGTTTTGTCACATCCTGACGCCCGGTGTCCCATTGTCTGCTGAGGTATTTCTGGTGTGTGTGGTGCCGGGTGTAAGAGGTCACATCAGTGAAATGCCCAGCAAGGGGCAGCGGGGCAGCTCTGGTGCCTGGCAGGATCACGCGCGCTTTCTTTCACAAACATGAGCCTCCCAGAAACTCTCCAATGATTAAGGGGCTCTTCAGAGAGGGGGTGTCCTCTCCGAGCAGGTGGAGGCTGAATCAGTGAGAAGTGGGTGTTGATAGCTGGTGACTCTCCACTTGAATCCAGAGGCTCCAGAGACCTGGCAAAATTCCTGGTCCTGCGAGTTAGCCGCACATTCTGAGAGCGCATCTGAACTGGACCATGGATTAGACATTGACACTCAGGCTCACAGTGTAGACATAGAGTTAAAGAATGCTGATTGAGCTCAAGGGAAGCACAGAGGTCCTTGGCAAGGACACGGTGCCAAGTGTCCACATCTGAGGAGAGTGTTCAACAAATGAGGAAGTCCAAACACTGGTCTAGGAGAGGTGAGGAATTAAAGACAGAAGAAACCCTTGTGGAGAAAACTTGATGTGCTAATGCCTGGCCCCTAGAATAGTGGAAAAGAACAAGAACCTCCCCTCAAGGCGAGGCGAGTGGAGGGGAGGGGCGAGGACTCCCTGTAGACGTGGGTGAACGTCTCTCAGAAGCTGGTGGAGTTGGATTTGATCCTTACCATCAAGGGGGATGTTTATCTCCTACAGCACCAAACCAAAAAAAGGGTTTTGTGGGGATGTGAGCTTATTTCCATCCACAGCATGACCAAAACCTTGGATTTTTCCTGTGGGTCTGATAGATCTATGGGAAAGAAATAGCCTAGAGACACCTTGAAAGGAATCTTCCTGAAAAAGAACTTCTAAGACTCCAGAGAGAGACAGAAGCAGGACATAGTGGCACATGCCTGTAATCCTAGTATTTGGGAGGCCAAGACAGGAGGATCACAGAGTTGAGGCAAGCCTCAGAAGCTTGGTGAGACTCTGTTTCAAAATAAAAAAGGCTGGGAGTGTATCTCAGAGATAAAATGCTGGGTGGGGGTTTAGCTCTGAGGTAGAATACCCCTGAGTTCAATCCTCTATCAAAAACATTCTTATAAAGAGGAATGGGACCCAGCAGCCCAATGCCAGCCTCAGGTGGAGGCATCCAGTCAGAGGTTCTGCATGGAACAGAGAAAGGCAGGCAGCACACAGCTGCCGCACAGGGGCCGGTGCCAGGGGTGACTGTGCGGAGACTGCCCCAAACCCAATCCGCCTGGGTAGCCAAGCCTGCACAGGGCCAGAAATGGGCTGGTGAGAAAAAAGGTTGGGAATGGAGGACTCACAGCACTCAAGGAGAGCCAGACACACCCTCAGCCTTCACCGCAGGCTCCGGCCGGGAGCCCTTTAAAGGAGGTTCTGGCTGTAGGTTATGACGTAAGTCTAAAGGCTTTCATTGCTGAAATGGTTTGGCTCACAGGACTCAAAGGACTAGGGAAGGTCCTGCGGTCTGCTGCGGACTTCAGCTGGGGTGTTTAAGAACTAGTCCTCAGCTGATTTTGATGGAGAAAGGACACTTTCTGTTTTCACCCAATCCAGTTAAGTGGTTCCGTCGTGAACAGTAACCTCCTGGAACAAGTGTTTGCAGTGCTCATTCAAGAGAGGAAGACTCAGAAAAGGAAAGGAAGGTGTCTGTATAGGTCTGCCCAGGCTGCCGCCACCAAGTACCACAGAAGGGGCGGCTTAAGCCACAGAGCTTTATGTCCTCATAGTTTTGGGATCTCTCTGCTTGGCCTGCAGATGGTCACCTTGTTCCTGTCTCCACACGCTCTTTCTTCTGTGCTCCTGCCCAGATTTCCTCCTCTTGAAAGGACATCAGTGGTATTGGACTAGGACCCACCTGAATGACAGTACTGCAATTACCCCCGCAAACCTGGGGTCTGAATGTTGTCTTCCAAATTCCTATATGGAGATTTAATCACTAGTGTGACAGCGTTAAGAGGGAAGGAAGCCTTTCAGAGCTGGTTAAGTCATTAGGGAATCAGGGATGCTGTAAAGGCTTAGAGGGACTGAGTTTGCCTCTTCCATCTCTTCCTCCATATGGAGACCCAGAGACACGCGCCCTCTTGGAAGCCAGGAGCAGATTCTGAGACACCAGACCTGGTGCCTTGACATTGGATTTTCCATCCTCCAAAATGGTGAGAAAGAAATGTATGCTATTTATTAATGATCCAGCCTTGAGTATTTTATTATATAGCACAAACCAACCAAAACAAAGACCCGGTCTCCAAAGACAATCTGAAGTTGTGGGTGTGAGGACTTCAATATATGATTTGGGGAAGATGGAAAGAGACACGATTTATCCCATAACAGTAGCCAATGAAGTCACAAAGGTGAGAGTGTGCGTATGTTCCTTTTTGAGGGAGAAGGGGTAAAGGTATTAGGATTGAACCAGAGACAATTTACCTGTAAGCTATACCATCAGTTCTATTTTATTTCTTATTTTGAAACAGGGTCCCACAAAGTTGTGGAGGGCCTTACTAAGCTGCCAAGGCTGGATTCTAACCTGCAATCCTCCTGTCTCAGCCTCCTCAGCACTGGAATTACAGACGTGTACTACCAGTACTAGCTACCAAATATAAGATCTTCTGTGTAGACTCTACTCTTGGGTACTAAAGAATAATCCCTGTGGCTTCTTTTCCAAGTCACATCTAGACAAAAATTGGGTCCCAAATTATTTCGTGCAATTCTAGAATAATCTTTCCATGGTTTCAAGAAAACTCCTATTTAGCACTAATAATTCAATCTACGGTCATTGATACTCACCAAGGACAATCTGATATAAACCAGATGCACCTGTTTATGTAGCATGTCCATCCAGGAACAGGTGAATTTGCCTCGCAGGTTTGTTCCAGGGTATGGCCATGAGGTCCTGGCTGGGGTCCTCCACGGCAGGCATGGTTTTCCACTGCCATTTTTATTGGCAGGACCTTTATTATGCCAGTCTGAATGGACTGATGAAATTAGTTTGAAAGTAATCGTTATGGATAATCAATAGTACATGGAGTACAATAGTTCATGGAGATTGCTTTTCTCTCTCCACATCTTGCAGGCCAGACTGTCAATCCTAATTTCAAAACAGTGGGTTTTTTTTAATTAATAAGAGAAGCCTGAGAAGCAGAAAAGCAATTTAAAAAGTAAGTTTCAAGCTGGGCGTGGTGGCGCACGCTTGTAATCCCAGCATTTGGGAGGCTGAGACCAGAGGATCGCTGACAGCCTCAGCTACTTAGTGAGGCCCTCTGCAACTCAGTGAGACCAGGTTTCAAAATAAGGAATAAAAAATAGGGCAGGGGGTGTAGCTCGGAGGTCGAATGCCCCTGGGTTCCATCCCCAGACCCGTTAAAAAAATAAGTTTGACTTCGAGCAGGAGAAATAAATACTTTTCACTCAGATCCAGACGAGTGGCAGAGAAGCCATGGAAACCTGAAAGGCACCCTCATGGGTGTAAAAGACCCCATGAAGGGCCGCATCCCTGTCCCAGTTCATAAACTACCCTTGCCCATTTGGAGGACCTGGCAGATGTGATGCAAGTTGGGTCCACAGCAGGTCAAACAACCAGTCAATGTGGTGAAAGGATTATTCAAAGAGCTTGCGTGAAATCTTGTCTCTCCAAAAATCCTCTCAGGGTCAACTGTGGTTTTCCATTTTCAGCTGAAGGAGGCAGTACTAGTGTCTCAGAAAATGTAAAACAATAATTTCTGGATAAAATAAAGACTGTCCTTCAGCTGATTCCTGTAACTCCTAAGAAGCTGCTTGATGAATTTTCCAGAAATTTTCTTGTCAGTTTATGGCAGTTAGCTTGGTTATTAATGTTGTGAGGAAGTTTCCCACGGTGTCAAGATTGAACCCAGAGGCATTCTGCTTCTGAGCAGCACCCCTAGCCCTTTTTATTTACTTTTTCATTTATTTTATTTAGAAACAGGGTCTTGCTAAGTTGCTGAGAATCTGGTTAGGTTAAGGAGGCTGGCCTTGAACCTGTGATCTTCCTCTCTCAGCCTCCCAAGTACTGGGATTACAGGTGTGTGCCACCATGCCTGACTAATATCCTCATATTACATAAATACATAAGCACAAATATAATATGGCCACACCTACACTAGAGTTTTTCTCATGCCATCTGTCACCATAATACTTAGTAGTTGCGCAGGCCCATTTGGGCTGACTGAAGGGCTTTGCCAGTCTGGCACTCCGTGGCAGTGGAGACCACGCCTTCCTGCTGATGTTGGCGGCTTCATTAGCATCTAGCATGGCAACCTGAGAAAGTGCGGGAGCACAGATCACTGTCTCTTTTTCTTTCACTACACCAGTGTTTTTTTTAAAGGAAATTCACTTGACCTTTTGTTTACTTTTTATTCTCTTATTGGTGCATTATAATTATACGTCATAGCGAGGTTCAAAGTGATAGCTCTGTCCCACCCTCACATGCAAACCACCCTTCCTTTGGATATACATGTGCACATGGCACTTGCTGTTTCCCTCTGCACCCCACCAGTCCCTGCGCTGAGGTTGGCAAGATGCCTTCACAATGGACATCTCATGATTTGAACTGTTTTCTTTCTCAACCCTCCTTTTCCCTTCTGTGTTTTCCTCCCCATCCTCTTCCACTATTCTACTGGTTTCTATTTAATTTATCTCAAGTCTCTTTTGTTTTCTTTCTAATTTCCACATATGAGAGAAAACGTACTGCTCTTGATTTTCTGAGACTGGCTAATCTAGGTACGATAGTCTCTAGATCCATCTGTTTTCTTGAAAATGACATGATTTTGTCCTTTTGTATGGCAGAGTGGAATTCCTTTGTGTAGATGCCGATTTTGGTTGTCCACCATCTGACGGACACCTGCGTGGGTTCCACAATTTGGCCGTTGTGAATTGTGCTGCTATAAACATGGATGTGTGTGCGTCTCTGTAGTGTTCTGACTTCAATTCTTTTAGAAAGACCCCAAGGAGAGGTTTAGCTGGATCATGTAATGGTTCCATTTTCCAGCCCAGAGGTCCATAGGTGTTTTTGCCTCCAGATCTGCTGCCAAATCAGCTCCATCCCACTCTCACATGCAAATCGCCCTGCCTTTGAAATTCTTTCATCTACTGGCACCACCTCATTTAATCCTCGGCAGTGGTGGTCAAGGACTTCCTAGTTAGCTTCTCCTATTCCTCAAACTCTGCGGCACCTGCCACACACGTCTGTACCACACACATCTGTACCCCGAGTGCTTCCATTATTTCAGGAATGTCTGTATTCATTTACCCAGCAGAGTCCAACACCTCAGAGGAGAAAATAAAGCAGATCAAGGAGTCTTTGGGTATCAACCACCCCATTAGGCTCACAGTTCTCCACCTTCCTACTTTTGCTTCAACAACCACCATCTTCTCTCCCATTTGGCCAACACTGTCCACAGCCAGTGGGCACTCACCACCCTCAGCTGCCCTGACACTGAGACCTCCAACTCCCCTGCTGTGTGATCAGTACCCTCATGCCTCTGGGTTACTTTTCCATCAGTGTGGCTAAAATACCTGACATGCACAACATAGAGGGGAAGGGTTAGTTGGCTCATGATTTCAGAGCTTCAGTCCATAGTCAGCCGATGCCAAGGAGACACGGTGGCTGGGGGTGGTGGAAGACAGCTGAGTTCAGCTCAGGGACACTGGAAGCAGGAAGAGGGAGGGGCGGCTGGGAACACACACAGTCCCCAAGGCACACCCCCAGTGAGTCCCTGGCTCCAGCCCTGTCTACCTCTGAGCCTTGCTGCACTGAGGGTATTCTTTTAACACATGAGCCTTTGGGGGACATTCTAAATTCATATCAGAGTTCCCCCTTTTTTTTCCAGTACTAGAGATTGAGCAGAGGGGTGCTCTACCACCCAATTATATCCCCAGACCTTTTCATTTTTTATATTGAGACAGGGTCTCACTAAGTTACCAAGGCTGGCCCTCCTGCCTCAGCCTCCAGAGTAGCTGGGACCACACGTGTTCACTACCATGTCTGGCTCTTCCTCCCTTGTTTTTTTTAATAATCCAGAGACCCTTGGGAGCGCCCTGCTGGAGTTGGGCAGCACTTGCTTCCCTAGCAAACTGGTTTTAGACACCGTGTCCCTTATTGAAATCTCACTCGACTCCGATGTCTTTCCCAGACACCCTGCTCTGCATTTACCTTTTCACTCACCCAGAGGAAGGAGGCCCAGGTGGGTGAGAATCTGACAGTGGTGTGTCATATTTATTATTTTTGTGCTCAGGTAGACAATAAGCCCTTTGAGAAAAGGACTGTCTTCTTCCTGTCACTCTTCCATCCCGAGCACCCTGCATTGAACATAGTAGGAATTTAATTAAGAATTGCTGATGGATTAATGAGCCCACTACCTCGGGCTGCTATGAGAGCAGAAGCTGTTATCTCTGAAGACTTTCTCCCAGGCTTTGGAAGAGAACCCAGCTAAGCTAGACATGAGAGAGGAAGCCGAGGCCCAACCTCCTGGAACCACCGACTGCCAGGCTGCTCCGCCACCAGGGACACGCAGACACAGGCTGGCCTTCAGTCCCAGGCTGAGCGCGATTGCTGGCCAGCCCTCTCCTTGGCCTCAGGTTACTATGGCTTCAGGGTGTGTGTGTGTGTGTGTGTGTGTGTGTGTGTGTGTGTGTGTTACTAGGGATTGAACAAAGGGGTATTCTAGCTCTGAGCTACACCCTCAGTCCTTTTATTATCAATACTTTTAAATGTTCAAATGGGACCTTGCTCAGTTGCTGGGGATGACCTCCCTAAGTTGCTAAAGCTGGCGATGAACCTGGGACCTTTCCGCTTCAGCCTCCTGAGCACTGGGCTTACAGGCGTATGCCAATGCCCCTAGCTCAGATCTTGTGTCTTTTGCATCAATCCACTTGGCATCTACAAAAGTTCTCCCCTCCCCAGGCACAGAGTGGAAGGGATACCTGGAGCAAAAGCCAGGGGCCTTGGTCCTGGACCGAGTCAGAGCCCAGGGCTGAGGTCTTGAGCTGCCAGAGGCCAGAGTGACCGAGGGGCAGAGTCTGCTCTGCAAGTGGTGGGGGCTGGACCTACCTGGTGTGGAGCCCTCATGTCCACTGGCCACAGCCACCTGAGATCTTCACGTCATTCAGACCCCTGGGCCCTCCTGGGAAGTTGGGTTTGATGAGCTGAGGAAGGGGCCAAAATAGGTGCAGATAGCACTTCCCTTATCAGGAAACGCTGGTGCGTTTAACTGAAGTCTTCCGGCTCTGACAGGTCCTATGCAGATACCTAACACTGGGCCTCCTGACACCTTCAGGGATTCCTGTATTTATATTTCCTGTTAACTTATGAGCATAACATTTTTCTTAAATTATCCTAAACATTAAAAAAATACCAGTTTTAGCTAATCTGTAAGACCATTATCTTAAGGTCTTTTCCCCTCACTCATTACTATGAATATATCATTCAAATTTTAAATGTTCATCCTGCCCCCCAAATCACTTCAAATACCACCTTATGAAGATATGAACTACATGTTGGAAATACCTTTTAAATGATTGCTACCAGATGAGTCAAAAAGAGCCCCCAGGTAGGGGAGCTGTGGGCTGGGACAGGCGGTCACCCCAGCAGCAGGAGCTTTCCCAGGAGCTTGGACACTTTCCTTTGTGACTTGACAGGTGCACAGAAGTGCTTTGCAACAATTCCTTAAACACTGCGTCATGATTTGTACAGTCTTATTATCTATTCATTTGTACTGGGATTTAAACCTGGGGGCGTTCATCCACGCTACAGCCTAGCATTCTCTTCCTCCCCTTCTCCTCTCCTCCCCTCCTCCCCTTCTCTCTCTCTTTCTCTCTTTCTCCCTCTTTCCCTCTCTCCCTCCACCCCTCATCCTCTCTCTTTTTTTATGGTACTGGGAATTGAACTCAGGGGCATTCTACTTCCAAGATACAAACCCAGCACGTGTGTGTGTGTGTGTGTGTGTGTGTGTGTGTGTGTGTGTGTTACTGGGGATTGAACCCAGAGGCATCCTATCTTTGAGTTATACTCCCAGCACTACTTTATTTTTTATTTTGAAACAGAGTCTTGCTAAGTTGCAGAGGGTCTCTAGGTTACTGAGGCTGTCCTTGAACCTTTGATCCTCCAGTCTCAGCCTGGTATTACAGGCCTCCACTACCCCACCTAGCTACACACACTTCTTTATTTAGTTTAATAAAGAAAGCACTTAAATAGTGAAGAGATGGATTGTTCTGAGCACAGTTAGCTGAGTCAGCATCCCCTGGGTGGACATTGAAGCCTTTTTTCTTCGGGAATGGGCACCTGCAGCCAGCTTGTGTTGGCCTGGCCAGGAGAGCAGGGGGCCAAGCAGGCGAGGTCCCAGCAGTTGCCAGAAGCTTTGTGCTATGTACCTCTAACCCTTATCTCTGGAATTAAATTGGTGCACAGAGATGAGAACCACACAGAAGCTCTGTGTAATCGGCCCACAAGGGTTTGGTGGCAGTGCTTTGGAAGAGGAATCAGAACAACTGTGACATTACAGACCAGTGTCCCTGTGCTGTCACATCTCTGTGTGGTCTTCTGTATGCACATGTGTGCACACACCTGTGTGAGAAGGAATCCCAGGTCGGTAAACAGGGCACTTTAAAAGCAGATAGGCCCATTTGAAAGCCTGCTGTTGGCTGGATGCTCTGGGAAACTGTTTTCTTTGTGGCAGCCCTAGAACCTAATGAATCAAGCAGTGAACTGCTTTGACAGCATCTGCTTCCTTTGCTCGCCCTTCTCTCTAAGGCTGGCCCCCATCTCAAAGCCTCAGACGCCATCCTCCCCGGAGCCCCCTGCCGAAGACGCAGCCTTTGACCTGGTCCCAGCAAAGCCAAGGGCCCAGAACCAGGTGGGGTGCATTCGCTTCTGCTTTCCACCTGACAAAGGCATTCGCTGGACAGGGCGTCCCTCTCCCATCTACCCTAGATCCATGCTTCTGTTTATCACTGACTCTCGTGGTCAATCAGTTATTCTCTTAGACTTCATTGTAATCTTCAGTGTTAATGTCTTTTGACATTTTCTATAAAATGCACGGCCCTCAGGGAGACATAGGCCTCAGAATCCTGCTCCAGGCCTTGGTCCCTGGCAAAGCTGCAGCACTGAAGGGCTTGGGTTACCAGAAGGAGGAGTTCAGGACAAAGGACTGCTGGGTAAAGGCCGTGGGAGCCGAAATGGGTGGTGCTGCGGCCCCTCCTGCCCAGGCTCCTGCCGGCCAGCCTTAGGCGAGCACAACCTAGCAATTCCGCCATGGTGGTTGGTGTGAGGATAGCCTGATGGTCCGGGAGAAAGCAGGATCCCCTAGCTTTACAGCCTTTTCTAATTTTTTTTTGCAAACGTGGAACAACCGCCAAGTTTCAGTACTGTGGTTGGGAGGGCTGCATCCCTCCAAACGCGTAGGCTGAATTGCTAACTCTCAAGGTGGGAATCAGGGTGGAGATGTAGTGAATGGGATTGGTCCCCTTCTGATAGAGACCCTAGAGAGCTAGCTCACCCCTTCCACCTGCGGGAAGGTGCCTCCAAGGAACCACAGGGCGAGCCCTTGCAGACACCCCGATCCTGCCTCCTGGACTCGAGGCTCAGGACCTGAGCGTCCCGTCTGCAGAACTGCAGCAGCAAACGTCTAACGCTCTGAGCCACCGGGATGACATCTTTTCTAGCAGCCTCAACAGTCTACGACAGCATTGTTGGTTCAAGGGAATTTTTTTATTGCAAGTACAATCTTTCCACAAGATAGTAAAAAGACTAATAGGTTGTTTTATGTTCTATAAAGGAACTTTCAAACTGGTAATAGAAAATACAGTTATATTATCTTAGTGTTTGTAGTGCTATAACGGAACATCTCAGACGGGGTAATTTATCTTTTATTTTTGTACTGAGGTGGAACGTAGGGATATTCTACCTCAAAGCCACATCCTCAGCCCTATTTTATTTTTATTTGGAGACAGGGTCTCTCTAGATTGATGAGAGTCTCACTACTTGCTGAGGCTGTCCTCAAACCTACGATCCTCCTGTCTCAGCCTTCCAACTCTGGTATTACAAGCATGCACCACCACACTTGGCTAGACAGGGTAATTTATAAATAGCTTCAATTTATTGCTCATAATTATGGACACTGAGACGTTCAAGATCAAATGCTATGATGTAACTAAAAAAGAATGTAGATTCCAGCTGGGCATGGTGGCTCACACTTGTAATCCCAGCATTCGGGAGGCTGAGACTGGAGGACAGAGGTTCCCAGACAGCCTCAGCTACTACTTAGTGAGGCCTTCTGCAACTTCGTGTCAAAATAAAGAATAAAAATGGGGCAGAGAGTGTGGCTCAGAGGTCAAATGCCCCTGGGTTCCATCCTCAGATCCACAAAAAAAAAATAAATAAATAAAAGACGTGGATTCCAAGGAACTGGCTTCATGGCGGCGGTGGCTGGACTTTGCTGGCAGTGTGAGGTGAGGGGTGGGTGTGGCAGCTTGTTCTAGGAGTCAGTAGCACAGAGGGAGAGCTGGGCACCTGGGCAGAGCTCCTAAGGTCTTCCGCCACATTCTGCAGGCCATGGATGTCGTCCACTAAGTACACCTGGGTACTGTTCTACTATTTGACCAAATGGACCCAACAGGACCAAGTTGGTATTTTCAACTTCAGAGGTGAGCCTGCGCTTTTGCCAATTTGAACTCAGGATGCTCTTGATGCTTATTACAGCCAGAAACTGCGTGTAGGGGAAAGACACGCAGGCCATGGAGTGCACAGTTATTTTCTCTCTGATCTGTCTGTCGGGTCCTGCTTCTCCCTGGGGTGTGTGACCTCCCCTGGATTGCAGGTCTCCTGATGTGCCCAACCTGGACCTTCCGTTGACACTGACCCATCTTCATGATCTTGGGAACGTTTCAAAGTCTTACTGACTTCTGGCAGAAAAAACATGGCGCAATCTAAATATGGTGTATATTTAGCATGACATGTAAATATTTTATGGAATCTAAAGTAAATATTGTATACATTTGAAATGTTCACTGTAAATATTTGATAGGCTGCAGTATGACTGGCAAGGGTGCGACCAAGCTTGGAGCATAGTGCAGGACCAAGGGCAGCAGAGGGCAAGGTCTCAGAGGGCAGAAGACAGCGTGTTCCTGATGCATCTTGAAGGATCTCTCCCTCCTTCTGCTGGGCCACTGCTTTGAGCGCCCAACCCCTCAACATTCAAACAATCTCACATGAATTATCACAAGCTACTCAGGACTGTCTCCTCTAGCCTGAGAAACTGCTGGAAAGAAAACAGTATATAACATCCTAAATAGCTATCTAATATTTGTTGTTGTAGTACTGGGGATTGAACAAGTGCTACTCAGTTCTACCTTTGAGCTACATCCATAGCCTTATTTTATTCTTATTTTTGAAATAGGGTTCTCACTAGATTGAGAGTGTCACTACCTGGCAAGGCTGTCCACAAACCCGTGATTTCCTGTCTCAGCCTCTCTAGTACTGGGATTATAAGCATGCACCACCACGCCTTGCCTAAGTTTTTATTTAGTTGGTTAAATTTGTTTGTTTACTGTATGTCTCACCTACAGAATGTCACTCTAGAAAGATCTGTTTTGTATAGTACATTAAATAGTGCCTAACTCAGAATACGGCACTCCATTGGTAGATGCTTTTTTTCTTTCTTTCTTTCTTTCTTTCTTTCTTTCTTTCTTTCTTTCTTTCTTTCTTTCTTTCTTTCCTGGAGATTTAACCCCAGGACATTTGAAACAGGGTCTCACTCAGCTGCTAAGGCCTGCCTCACACCTGCGCTTCCCTGTCTTGGAGGACTGGGATTACAGGCATGTGCTATGGCGCCTAGCCATCAGTATATTTTTAGATGAACATTCAGTGATATTTGCTCTGCAACTGAATAGTGGTTCCACTACATGGGTTTCAACAACCTCAGCTCCTCCCTAACAGAGTCAGCATTTTTAACACATAAATGGTATAAACCTTGAGCATGAGTTTGCTCAAGCTGCCTGTAAGAACTGGCTGAAGTCGCTATGTGAGGATGTGCTGTTTGATTGGAATGAGAAGACGTTGGGGATATTAGGACCACAGAGTGTGATGCCTCCTAGCCCAGGGCTGTCCAGGAGGCCTTGCAAGTAGAGAGAAGCATGCTACAGCCGGGGAGAAAGGAGGAAAGCCTGAACAGAAAATGGGAAGAAAATAGGAAGGCACTAGAATGTCTTAACCAGCTTACCAACTTTTCCTGGAAGTGCCCATTCGCAAGTCTAACCTGGCCTTGAACTAGAAGTATCCTCCTGCCTCCGCCTCCTGAGTTTACAGGTTTACAGGCATGGGCCACTGCCTTTTTGTATATGATTTTGTGTATGAAAGCACGATGGCATTATGTCTGTGATCAGAAAGTTTTGAATTTGGGCCCTTGGATTAGAGTTGCTCAACCTGTATGCCGCAGGATTTGTTTTTTTCTTCCAATATTCTAAGTCTGAGTAATCTTTTAGAATAAATTTTATGTATGTGAAGAGTGCCTAAAGTATTTAAACCTTCACTTAAGCAGATTCATCCATGGTTGCTTCTAATCTTCAGGTTTCCTGTTTCCTGTTTTTTCCCCCCCTTGGGGCATCAAAATGTTACTGTTTTTGTACCTGGAGATAATAAAAGATGAGTTCATAAGAAATAACCAGAATGTGAGGTAGTCCAATACAAAATACTCCAGATATGTTTCCTGGTAAGACATGCCTTGAAAATTACATGCTTTCAACTCAAAGTATAATTGGCTACAGGAAATGAATGTTCATGCTATTTTCTACCACGTTTCTCCTAGTCTGTGGCCTCTTGCCCCCACACCCCTTCCAGTGCACAACTATTTCAGGAAAGAGATTAACCCTCAAAGAATCCAAGTGGAATCTCTGAGCATTTGGATTTTCCAGGAAAGGCCTGTCTCTAGGGCAGGCTGGGTACTGTTACCCTGCACCACGTTTGTCACTGAGCCGGAGTGGCAGTGTTTTTACAGACAGGAGAGATTTTTTTTTAAAATGGAAAGATAAAATGTCTGGCTATCCTGAAGCACACCCAGACAGCAGTAATCTCAGGAGATGCTAATCTTTGGTGTTAAAGGTGTAGAAGCCACAGGCTGCCCCTTTGGAAGCCCCCAAATGAGGACATTTAAAAGAAATCAAAGAGCGAATATCAAACAGGCGATGCCTTTCCCATGTCTGCTCGGTCTCCCTGTAATCCTTCATACTTTAGTCTGAGAAGAGCACTTGAAATTCTGGGGGCCTCTGAGCAGATTACCTGCAGCAGTGGAGGCTTTGAAGTGGGGGCTTCTGGCATCTCATTACCACAGAGATCAAAAACCCAAAGCTGCAGAGGGGTTCCCGCCTGTAGGGCTTCGTTCACACATCACAGAAACGCTAAATGCTCGAAGCCGGACAGTCTTTACGCCCTACCTGCTCAGCCAGCCACAAACAGCCCTTTCACCGCCTCCTCCAAATTCTGCCCTGTTTCTGCTCTTTTTCAACTTGTGCCAATTCCCTCTGCTTTCCCTAAACTGAAGAAGTCTTCATTAAAAGTTGTAATAGCAGCTCTTGCCTAATTTCAGAACATATTTTTAACACTTTTGGAAAAAACAAAACAAAACAAAACTCAAGCCTTCTTGAGGTTGAATCATTTAAGTGGAAAAAGTGCTGCGATGGAAGAATGTCTGAGCGACAGGTGCTCTGCGGTGCGGGGGCGCCCGAGGGGTCAGCCGTCCAGTGCAACTGGTTTACTTACGGTCTCAACTTGGTGTTGGACGTGCCCCAAAAAGTACTTGGGCCTTTCCTCCTGGTGTTTGTGACTGCACTGCTAATTAGCACAAACTCTCCTGCCCTAAACTCTGTGCCTTGGTGAAAATTCTGGAATGGTAGAAAAAGATACTCAAGGCACATAAGCAGCGGTTGTGATGGCTACTTGGGCTTTCCAGAAAACCTTTTGCTTCTAGGGGTGACCTAGAGATGGGTTCCTGTACACAGGTGCCACCGGCTACTGCTAGCAGCTTCTCTTTCTGCCTCTGCTGTTCTTTTGTGAAACATCAATATTATCGCTCTTAGGTCAAACTCACTTAACAAAATCCCAATCTGGATTTTTTTTTTTTATTCCATCCACCTCCTCAAATCCTGTCTCTCTGCTCTTGGATAAATCCAACTCCTCCATGTTGGGTGCTGGTGGGAAAAAGCCATAGAGCTGGATTGTCAAGGTCTCCAGCAGCAGCTGGATCTTACAATTCGTTTATTTTTTCTCAGTAAAGTCTCTGCCAGCCCCCACTGTCCTCTCCCCTCAAGGGCCTTAGTTTCTACCTCTCTTGTCTCCTTGTGAATATAAAAGCCAGTGGGCAGGGACTCCTCCAAATTGGAGCCAGTTCTTCTCGTCCACTTGTGAGTCTCCCCACACCCCACCTGTGCTGTTCCCTCTCAAGCCTGAACACACTGCAGGTCCTTCCTCTTGTCTGCAGCCAGCCCTGTTGGTCAAGAATCCAGCCCTTGTTGGCGCACGCTTGTCATCCCAGCATTTGGGAGGCTGAGACCGGAGGATCGTGGTTCACGGACAGCCTCAGCTACTTAGTGAGGCCCTCTGCAACTCAGTGAGACCCTGTTTCAAAATATAGAATAAAAAGTTGGACAGAGGGTGTATCTCGGAGGTCAAATGCCTCAGGGTTTCATCCCCAAACACACACACACACACACACACACACACACACACACACACACACACACAGAATCCAGCCCTTTCTGCTCCGTGGAGACCCCAGCTCACCTCTCCTTCTCCTCTACTGTCACCCTCTCCCATCCGAGTGGCTCTTTCTCACTTGTCCTTCACCGCATTCAGATACCTCCAACCTGAAAAGCAAACACGCACATGCACGTCCACCCTGTTAGATTCTCAGAGAATTATTTGAACTGAATGTTTCTTTCCTCATTTGCTATGTGACCTGTCATAGTTTTCTTTCTGCTACTGTGATCCCACAGGAACACTTCTCTCCAGGAAGAGAGGTGGCTGTCTAAACCCCAGATCCAGTGGCTCCCTTGGTCTTTGCTTAATTTGCCTTCTCATTGGCATTCAGCATCGTGGCTGGTCCTTTCTTCTTGGAAGGCTTTCTTTCCTTGGCCTTCTTTGATGCCAAGTTCTGTTTTTGTTTTCCTCTCACCTCTCCAGGTATTCCCTCAGAGAAATGCCGACCGCATAGCCAAAGCCTAATAAACATTTGAACAAAGAGACCTCATTTATTCCCTTCTTAGTCCAACCTTCCATCCTTTTCTCTGTCTCTGTGTACTCTCTCCAAAGGTGCAGAGATCCTGTTTTCTAGTGAGAGATTCAAGAGATGATTGACCTCTGCCTTACCTTGTAGGGTGTGAACTCAGTAGGTGCGGTTATCTATAGACATCGCCTAAGGGGAATGGAGATCTTATCTAAGTATCTGAGCCGGATCGTAATCTTTCATGAAGCAAGAAAGCATTCTGGCAATGTGTAATCAAGTACTAAAAAACAGGGGGCATCTCTTTTGTTTGGAGTCCTTCAAAGTACTCACTAGTTTTGAAAGTTTTTGGATGACTGAAAATATTTTCACAAAATCCTTCAATGTGTGACTTTATCTGGTGAATCTAAATGCAGCTTCAGCCTAACTTCCAAGAATTAGGAATTCTCTTAAATTAGTGCAAAAGCAGCACTTTCTTCTGTTAAAAAAACTATGTATTACTATGACAAGATGGAGGCAGATAAGAAGTTTCTATAACTCTGTCTCTCTTCTGTGGCTTCATTCTGGCATTTTGGAGCACTCTTCTTGCCCGAGGTCCTAGGGGAGGAGACAGTGAATATGTGCAAAGCAAAAATACATATCAACTCTGGAAAGCATACTCTGTGCAAAGATCATGCCACGTACTTTCTAGGTTCTAATCCTCACACCTATTTTGCTAATGAGACATTATTATACCCACAAAAATAAGGATAAGCAGGGCGTGGTGGTGCATACTTGTAATCCCAGCGTTTGGGAGGATGAGACAGGAGGATCTGGATTCACGGACAGCCTCAGCTACTTTGGTCCTTTTCAACTTAGTGAGATCTTGTTTCAAAATAAGGAATAAAAAAAGTAGGAATAGGGGTATAGCTCGGAGGTAGAATGCCCCTGGGTTCCACCCCCAGTACCTCAAAAAAAAAAAAAAATCTGAGGACAGAGAGATGCGTTCCTAAAACCATGTAGGTAGAAAGTTGAACCAGCATAAGAGCCTCCCTTATCCCCACAGTCATTCCATGCCCCCATGGGGCCTTGAAATATTACTTTCAAGGATAGGTGCTGGTCATTACATCAATGAAACCACCAGGAGTGATAATCAGATAGAGTAAGAGCCAACCAGAGGCACTGACACCTTCATACCAAACCAGCATAATACCAAAATTCATACCAAATCCCCATGTCCTTTACCCATCTGAGCAACAGAATGAGCTCTGTAGGAAAGAAGAAAAACGGTTTCATTGCCAATGTTCATTCAGTCATTCAGCAAAAACTGGTGAGATTCAGAAATGAATAAAATCTGTTCCTTCCCTCTTGGAGTTTAGACCTCAGAAGAGAAGACAGGTGGCTGGGCGTGGTGGCGCACGATTGTAATCCTTGCACTTGGGAGGCGGAGACAGGAGAATCGCACAGGTCAAAGCCAGCCTTGCTAGCTTAAGAGACCCTGTTTCAAAAATATAATAGGTCTGGGAGTGTAGCCCGGAGGTAGAAGGGCTTCCAGGAACCCCAGTACCACCAAAAAAAAAAAAAAAACCCAAAATAAAAAAGTATAAAAAAATAGGTCTGGAGGTAGAAGGGTGTCTAGGAACCCCAGTACCACCAGAAGAAGAAGAAGGAGGAGGAGAAGGAGGAGGAGAAGGAGAAGGAGAAGGAGAAGGAGAAGGAGGAGGAGGAGGAGGAGGAGGAGGAGGAGGAGGAGGAGGAGGAGGAAAGACACTAAATGATGAGAAAGAAAGTGCGCTTAGCAGGAGTTCTCAGACCCTCTAGGTGAGGCAGGGACACGCTAAGGGGCTGAAGATCAGTCCCAACATCAACATTAGGGACTGATCAGAACTCTGCACACACCCTCGGCTTGGGGCAAAGCGGACTCACTCAGGGGGGAAGCTATAGACAGGAAGACAGCAGGTTCGTGGCCAGCCGCAGCAACTTAGCAAGACCGTCAGCAAGTAAACGGACCCTGTTTCAAAATTTAAAGAAATAAAATAGGGCTGGGGTTGTAGGTCAGAGGTAGAATTCCTTTGAGTCTGATTCCCAGTGCCATACACAAACAAAAAGGGTGAGAGGATGGGAATGGGGGGGGGGGGAGAGTGAGGTAAAGAGAAAAAAACCCAGTATGAAAAATATTTTGCAATTTTTCCAAATTCTCTCTCCCTTTCTTTCTCTGGAAATGAAAAGCTATAAGTGATAAGTAAAATAAAAAATTAATGCGAGTAAAATAAAAATAATGTGCGTACGGCGGAGTGAAAAACACGAGAGAGGTCCGGTACACGTGGCATGTAAAGTTTTAATGGCACGGCTCTCCCGGGGATCAGGGCGAGGCACCGTGGGGCCCGCGCGCCTGTCCGAAGCTTGAGGACGCGGGCTCGGGCTCTCCTTTTCAAGGCATGCATCTCGCGAGATGAGGGTTTACTCGCGGGAACGCCCAATTCTCGCGGGGGTTTCAGCCCCTCCCTTGCCCTGCAGAGGTCATGTGACACAAAGTCACATGAGTGCAGGACCCAACTTATCAATAAGGACACCAGGAAAGAGAGAACACAAATGTGACTCAGAAGACATCTTTGGCCGCAGAGGTCACCAGACCTGGACTAGAGAGGCATAACCCTGGCCAAGCTGCCACTGGGCAGCACTCTTGTGACCCTGTCACCGGGAGGAAGCGCAGCCTGCTGTAAGGGGCGCCAACGCCAAAATCCAGGTTTCAGCTGACATTGCCCGAGGGCGCCTGGAGAACTGGAGCAAAAACAAGAAAAATGACTTCACACTGCTTTTAAACTGCCTCCTTCCATCACTGTGCTTAACAGAAGCCTTTCTGGCCCATGGTGCCTTAGCCAGGGCAGGCAGAGGAGAGCAGGCTTCTGAAACTGTAGCTGATCTGACGTCAAGACAAAAGGGATGAACAAGGAGAGAGTTATCGGGGTGTCTGCTGAGGCAGGAAGAGGGGCTGGAAATAGCCATTTTGACTGCGCCACTTCTGTGCCAGGAGTCACTCCTGCCTCCTGAACCGCAGACCCCAGACAAAGTGCAGGCCCCCAGGTGAGTCCTGCAATGGCCCCAACAACCCCGTCCCAGCTGCCCGAGGGACATTCCAGGAATGAGCCCCAGGTACCAACAGCGGAGGGGCACGGTTGCCATGAGCTTGGAGGTCTTGAAATGAGGCTTCCAGAATTAGTGAGAAAATTGTGTGTGTGTGTGTGTGTGTGTGTGTGTGTGTGTGTGTGTGTAAACAATCTATATGTGTGTGCATACAGTGTGTGTGAGCATATGTATACACTCTATGTGTGTACAGAGTATTGAGGAGATAGAAAGGAAGTAGGCAGATAGGGAAGAGGCCTCCATAGAAAAAACTTAATTTCCTGAGGGGCAACAGATATCAGCTCTTCCAAGGTTCAGAGATAAGAACAACCAAAGCTTCACAAAACCATCTGTTTACTAATCAACAAACCCAGGAGACATCACTGGAGACACTCCTACTGAAAGGACATGCAAATGACACTCCTATTGAAAGGAGACCCCTCAAAGGACATGCAAATACCCTATGCAAATTCTGAGAGCTGCTTCCCAGAATCCCAAACTCCAAGCAATAGAGGACATGCAGACATATATAAACCCCTAGCACAGTCACCAAGATAGTTACCCACTCTGAGAACCCCTCCCCATTGGGGAGCTTTTCTCTCTCTCTTGCAGGTCGCGTTAGCTTTGAGAGAAGGTGGGGTGCAATTGAAGGCACTTGGCCCGGGCTACACTCGGGTAGTAACCTGAAGGCCTCTGCTGGACATCAAGGCCGACCAGGGCCCCTAGGGGTGACCTGCACTTCCTTTCTGGCTCGGGTAGTGACCTGAAGGCCTCTGCTGGACATCAAGGCTGACCAGGGCCCCTAGGGGTGACCTGCACTTCCTTTCTGGCTCAGGTAGTGACCTGAAGGCCTCTGCTGGACATCAAGGCCGACCAGGGCCCCTAGGGATGACCTGCACTTCCTTTCTGGCAGATCGCATGGACTCTGGGAGAAAGCAGCTTGCAACTGAAGGCATTTGGTTTGGGATACCCTCAAGTATTGTCCTGAAGGCAGCTGCTGGACACCAGAGCCCCAGTATCCCTTAGAGGTGTTCTGCCACTTTCCCTATTTCTTTCTGGCAAATCGTGTAGACCCTGGAAGAAAGCAGCTTGCAACTGAAGATATTCAGCTTGAGCTACCCTCAAGTATTGTCCTGAAGGCAGCTGCTGGACCCCAAAGTTCCAACAGCCCCTTTGGGGTGTTCAGCCATCTTTCCTTATTCCCTGCTGCTTCCAATAAACCTTTTACTCCCCTTCCTGCGGTCTGTGGGTGTCATTCTTCACTACCGTAGACAAGAACCCAGTAAGGAAACGCCGAGTTTCTTCTCAAGAAACTTCATTTCATCTTAAGGAAACGCAGGGTTTCTTCTCAAGAAAGCCCCCGTTTCAGTATGTGTGCACAATCTACATGTGTGAAAATGTGGTATGTGTATACACGGCCTACACGTGTATGTGTACAGTGTGTGGGGGTCAGTGTGTGTCCATATATTCTTGCCTTGGGCTGGAGATGGAGCCAGCACGCCTGCGGGGCCAGGGCTCCAGAACTTGCTCTACCCCCAGCCCAGGAAAAGTCTTGGACTAGGAGGTGTGGTGTCCTTGAAGAGCTACATGTGAAACCAGAGGCGCCTTTTTGTTCCTGCTCCATAGACTTGTGAAGGGAAATGCACAGCAACCACTGGGGTTTGATGTATCTGTTGGTTCAAGGAAGGGTCCAGCAGACACTGGGCCAGTTCTGAACTCAGCCGGCTGCCATCTGGCTCTTTCCCGAGGACGGCATCCTTGGTCGCTGCCTTATTTGTGTTTTCAGACTCCGGTTGCTCTCAGAGGCTTTTGCTGCCAAATTGATCCTTGAATACAAAATTGGGTGCTAAAAGCCCCACTTAAACTGTGGGGAGGACAGTGTGGAGGGCATTTGAGCTGAAGTCCAGCTCCGTGCTGAGTTTTTGTCAGAAGCCCGGCCCTTCCTGCGTCCCTGAACCCCTTTAGACTCAGCCCTGGCCATGCCTCCTAGGCCCAGGGCTACCCTGATTATTTGAAGCTGAGTGGCCATCCAGTGAGAACTGACAGGCTTCGCTCTGTGTTTATCTTCTGAATCTCAAATAGCAAAGATTTCCAGGATTTCTCTCACACATTGTGAAAGATACCTACATCTAGGTGCCCCATTGAGACATGATTTTGTCTTCCCACACCCAGGAGCCATCTGTCTTATTCTTGATTTGGCTTCATGAAATCTGACCTAGGTCAATTTTTTTTAATGCCTTCAAGGAGATTTAAAAAATAATTTCTGCTGGGCGTGGTGGCACAAACTTGTAATCCCAGCCTTTGGGAGGCAGAGATGGGAGGCTCACGGTCCGCAGACGGCCTCAGCTGCTACTTAGTGAGGCTCTTCACAACTCAGTGAGACCCTGGTTCAAACATAAAAAGGACTAAAAATAGGGCTGGGGATGTAGCTTGGAGGTAGAATGTCCCTGGGTTCCATCTCCAGTACTGCAAAAAAATAGATAAAAAATAAAAAATAATTTCCTCAGATATTCGAATTCATTCTCTCTCTCTCTCTCTCTCTCTCTCTCTCTCTCTCTCTCTCTCTCTCTCTCTCTCTTTTGGTGGTACTGGGTGAAAGGTTCGAGCTGCCCCTGCCCCACAGGGGGCAGGGCTGGAAGCTAGGAGGCAGAGCCCGGTGATTCAGTGATCCCGAGAGGGAACCACGCCTCCCGGTCAGGAAGAAGCAAGTTCAGAGGGCAGAGGGGGCCTGACAGGGAGACAGAGAGATGCACTCTCCCCCACCAGCCTCAGCGGGCACGCGGGGGCTGGAGGCTGACTTCCCACGAATAAAGGCATCCATATCATTTATTATGGATCTCCGCGTGTCTCTGTGCGCCAGGGGGACCAACCATATCTTTCACTGGGGTTCCTGGAAGCCCTTCTACCTCCAGGCTACACTCCCAGACCTATTTTTTATATTTTTATTTGGAAACAAGGTCTCTTAAGCCAGCACGGCTGGCTTCGAACCTGCGCGATCCTCCTGTCTCTGCCTCCCAAGCGCAGGGATTACAAGCGTGCCCACCATGCCCAGCTTTCGAATTCTCTTGATCAAGGAGATTTGCCCAAATTTCCCCAAGGTAGGGTGATTATCCATCGCTCTTTGACTATGACACTTTCCTCAAGTTCTATAAATGGTGTAACTGAAAAATCTGCACACAGTTCCGATCCTTGGTGTTAATTACTGTGAACTTGGATGAACCCTCAGCTTTCTGGGAGCTCACTGTCTTCTGTATTAGGACATCTAGTTCTATGATCATAGAATCCCTTCAAGCTCGAAATTGTTGATTTCTTGACTAAAGATTTTCTTTCTTTTTTTTTTTTTGGTGGTACTGGGGTTCCTGAATGCCCTTCTACCTCCGGGATACACTCCCAGACCTATTTTTACATTTTTATTTGGAAACAGGGTCTCCTAAGCCAGCGCGCGCGGCTGGCTTCAAACCTGTGCGATCCTCCTGTCTCTGCCTCCCAAGCGCGGGGATTACAAGCGTGCGCCACCACGCCGGGCCTTGACTAAAGATTTTCTAAAAAGAAACACATGGAGAGCAAAGTTCTTCAAACTCGTGGGAATGAGGTTCTTTAGCTTGGGTTCACAGCATTGCCCTCTCTCTCTTTAACACTTTATAAAGAATGGCTCGAATTGTATTATAGGTCAAACATCATTTTCATAAACTCTGGAGCAGTGCTTGAATCGTCTTGTTATTGTGAAGTGTGTCACACCAAGGCTTGTTGCTAGGCAAGTGTCTCTTGGAGCTTGGAACCCCTTGTGTCACATGGAGAGCGCATTTCAACAGTGCCGTTCCTCTCTCCATAAATGAGCTGTTCCTATAAGGTAGAAGGCTCGGGGCTGTCCAAAAGCAGCTGAAGAGGCCAGAGCCCACCGTCTTAGAAAAGTTCACTACAATAAACAGCTCAGGTATTAGCGTCTACAGCCAACGCACTTCACACTGACCAGCGTAACAGAGCAGCCATACACCGAGACCAAGGCAGAAGCATTATATGAATGAAGTATGGGCCTTGCTGGCTGCTGGGGATGGTGATGACCAGGAGAAAGGACTTGAGGGTCAAGATGGTAGGACCCAGCAGTTGGCAAGGGCTTCTTCAGCTGCAAGCAATAGAAACCTCCTGTTTAAGTTAAAACTTCTCCAAAGTACTTGACCGTTCACAGATTCTCTAGAAGTGATCAGTACCTAGAGTCCTTCCTTTATCTCTCATAGCTCAAAATACTCCCCTGCCATTGTATTCATTATTTGTTGCTGCCTATGCTTAGTAGCTTAGAACAGGCACGTTGTTGTTGTTGTTGTTGTTCTGGGGATTGAACTCAGGAGCATTCTACCTCTGGGCTCCACCTCAGCCCTTTTTCTTATTTTCTTTTTAATTTTGAAACAGGATCTTTCTAAGTTGCTGAGGGTCTAAGTTGCTGCGGCTGACCTCTTCCTGTCTCAGCCTCCCCAGTAACAGGCTACATGCCACCACTCTTGGCAACAAGCGCTTTTATCCCAACATCTCTGCGGGTCTGGAATTAGGGACAGGCCTGCCTGAATGGCCCTGGCACAGGTCCTCACAGGTCGCTGCAGCTGAGTTATGAGCCAGGGTTCCAGCCTTCCCTGAAGGCTGGCGGGAAGGGCCTCTTCTGAGTTCCTGTGGTTGGGGCAGAAGGATCAGCTGCTCATCCAGCAGGTCTGTGTAGAGCCTCTCAGTCATGGCAACTTGCTTCTCACTGAATAAGAGACGAGAAGGGGCAGCAGAGGGAGAATATTTTGAGAGGAAGCTGTACCAGTATTGGGAAAAGGTTTCAAAATGTATTAATGTACCAGTATTGGGAAAGATTTCCAATTTTAAAAATATATCTTTGGTAGTAAAGAAAGCCAGGAGTGTCAGGAAAAAGGGCCTTTTTACATTTCTTTTTTTTTTTTTTTTTGGTGGTACTGGGGTTCCTGGAAGCCCTTCTACCTCTGGGCTACACTCCCAGACCTATTTTTATATTTTTTATTTAGAAACAGGGTCTCCTAAGCCAGTGCGCATGGCTGGCTTCGAACCTGCGCGATCCTCCTGTCTCCGCCTCCCAAGCGCGGGGATTACAAGAGTGTGCCACCACGCCCGGCGCCTTTTTACATTTCTAAAAAGAGGTAAAGAAAGCCTGGAGCCAGGGAAAAGGGCCTCTTTACATTTCTAAAGAGAGACAAATTGCCTCAAGGATGGGAGGAAATTCCAGATCCCGGATAAGCAACTTAACACATTTTGGGAGTATAACAAAAGGTGTGGGGGTCTGTGCCGAGACAGAGCCCCCGTACCACCCCCCACACCCCCACACCCCCACCTACCCCCCCACCCCACCCCCACCTCAGAGGGGGCAGGTCTGGCTGGGATAGAGACAGCAGATGCCTGGGCTAGAGATAGAGCAGCACATCTACACATTAAAGGACCTACTGCGGACTTGGTCAGGATAAGAACACTCAGCATGCAGGGGTCTTTTGGTGAATTCACTCAAGTCACCCCCGTGTGCCATTTTCTGAATGGCATGGGGCTTTAACTATCTTCTGTATTTCTATCTTTTTAACAATTCTTTAAATCTTCAGCAAGTGTCCGAGCTATGTATACATATCCTTAGCTCAGGACAAGAACCCGTGGTTTTTCTGTTTGTGTGGTTGTGTTGGGGGAATTATTTCTCCCCTCACACACCAAACATATCCCATTGTAGCAGAAGCTGCAGACCTCTTTAACAAGCTGGGCCATGACACGCCATCACTGCTGTGGTGTTCCATTCATGTCACTGGCTCACCCTGGGACGACTCGAGGACCTGGATGCAGCAGGAGGGGTCATGGGCCCTGCTCCACACCGCCTCCCACAGGCATCTTGTGCAGAAGCCTTTCTTCTATGCCTTGCCAGCCTTCCCTCCCTGCTCCTTGTGGGCTTGCTTCATCTCCTTCAGCTGGAGGCCAGCAAGCAGACCAGGGAGAGCCGGGGCCTCGGCCCTCCATTGACAGCCTGTCAAGGACTGTCAACCCACCCACCCTGCGGACACATCTGAACTGCTGCCGGTGGGTGTCAGAGCGCCAGCCTCAGGGCCAGAGCCCTGGGCACAGCGAGCCCGCACCAACACAGCAGACAAGGCCAGTCAGTCAGTATAAAACGAAGCGTTCGTATGTACATCAAGTGTGGAGTCAAGTACTTTTTTATTTAATTTTTAATTGATATATGGTGAGTTTAAACTGAAATCTAAGAGGCCTGTTCAGATTTAAGTTTTAGAAGGCTTGTGTGCCTAAGAACTATGTCAGAGTGGCAGGAAAACCAGCAGGGCCTCGTGGGCGGGAAGCTTCAGAGGCGGCTGAGGAGGCTCAGGGCCCCGGGGACTCCGCGATGTCTGGCTGGGCAGGACGGCGGCCGTGCACGGCGACGCTGAGGCTCGGAGACCAGAATGTGCGGAGTGGTTCTCCTCAGTGGGCAGTGGCTGAAGCTGCGCTGAAATTCCCAGCAGCGTCCCCAGCCGCGTCCCCAGAGGTCTGCGCACCTCCCTCCTTTCCCCTGGAAACTTACACAGAGTCGTGTGCAGTTCAGGAGGTCTCCAGCATCCTGTCTATTTTTCCCCAAGATTCTTATTTTCTTTTTGCAAATTGGCATTCATTCTAATTATCCTGAAAAATCCACTTTATATTTAAAATGTCTTTTTGTTTGTTTGCTTTGTGTGTGTGTGTGTGTGTGTGTGTGTGTGTGTGTGTGTGTGTTACTGGAAATTGAAGCCAGGGACGTTCTACCTTTGAGCCACCCCCAGCCTTATTTTTTATACTTTTTTTGAAACAGGGTCTCACTGGGTTGCAAAGGGCCTCACTAAGTAGCTGAGGCCCGGGCTGTGCTCGAAGCCTGGTCCTCATCTAGTGGTTTGCTCCTGTTGGTGGGAGTAAAAGCCAGGGCAACATTCCAGAAAAATTACTACTTATTTCAATTTAAAATAACCTACTTTGCCGGGCGTGGTGGCGCACGCGTGTCATCCCCGCGCTTGGGAGGCGGAGACAGGAGGATCGCGCTGGTTCAGAGCCAGCCGCGTTGGCTTAAGAGACCCTGTTTCCAAATAAAAATATAAAAATAGGTCTGGGAGTGTAGCCCAGAGGTAGAAGGGCTTCCAGGAACTCCAGTATCACCAAGAAAAAAAAAATCTCCCCACCATGAAAAATAGATCTGTTGGATAAATAAAAAGTTTGAGGACTTTGTTCCTTTCTCTTACTCTACTAAATTTTATTTATTATTTACTTTTTTATTTTGGTACTAGGAATTGAACCTGAATTCAGGCATTCTACCTCCACACTACACCCCTAACCTCCTGTCTCATCCTCCAAAGCACTTGAATTACAAGAGTGCACCACCATGCCCAGCTATTTATTTATATTTTGAAACAGGGTTTCATTCAATTGCTGAAGGTCTCACTATGTTGCTGAGGCTGGCCTCTAACTTACAATCCTCCTGTCTCAGCCTCCCAAATACTGGGTAAATTTCTATTCATTTCTACATTTTGAAATTTTTAAAAAGTTTCTGTTCTCATTATCTCATTATTATTTCCACTTGTAGGCATGCCATTTTTTTCTTCACCTCTTTAAACATGTGGCCAGTGGGCTTTGAGGTTCTCTCAGTTATTTGCAGTGTAGTCCCCTGGGGAGTCCACATCAGCAGCTCCTGGAGTCTTGGTGGAAACTAGGAGCTGTGAGTGCCACCCCAGCCCTGCTGAGTCAGAACCCACATTTTTGGCCACATCCCAGGTGGTTCGTATGCAGGGGAAGGTTAAGCAGCTCTGTCCTAGAACCCACTGAGAGCTGCCGTCACTGGTGTCCACTGAGAGCTGCCGTCACTGGTGTCCCCGAGCGGTATGCGTGCATCCAGTATAGAAGCTCAGCATGGTATTCGGGACATTTGGAGAACAGTGTCTCTGTCTCTCTCTTACCTACACTGGCTTTATCTCTCTATTTTTCTATGGAAATGTTGAAACAATTGGGACTTGTTTTTGTTTTCCCCCATCACTTGGAGCTGTGCCCTTTCATCTTTGATTCAGCCAATTTTCTTCAAAGCTAAATATTAAACAGATCTGTCTTCTGACAGCTGACCCCAAATAGGGACGCGCAGTGGCCCTCACCCTGAGGGAGGAGGATGGCCGACAAAGGTGGAGGATAGACAGGATGGAGCCCGCTCGTCCCCGGGGACGAGAGCTGTGTCTAGGCCTCACACGCAACAGCCAACAGTGAAACACTATGGCTTCTGGAAGGCATTCTTGCAGAGATTCCTTTTTTGCCAGAGGGCGAAAGGGTTGCTAATTGATTTTGTCTGCTTTTCAGATGGACTTAGAGAGATACAAGAGTTTGAATTCTAATGGAGAGACAGCATTTTTAGATACCAGAGCAAACTTTTCTGGGTTTTTCTGTGAACTAGATTTGCGTATTAGTATTCTTTCCTAAGAGACATGCCATCCTGTTCTATGATTAGGGTCAGTACATTTAATCAGGATGACAATCTTCTAAAAAACATATCGTAGCAAAACTGTGTGTTGTTCATAACAAATGAATAAAAAGGAGCTAGCTCTTTCCAGAACTTTGAGATGTGGGTGGGCCCAAGAGGCACGGAAGAAATGGTTGTAGGTAAGGGTCCTGAGGTCTCTGGCCACCCCATCCCCCTTGGCTGCCTCCAGAGTGTGCGACCAAGTGCGTCGTGCTCTTGGTCTCAAATCTGTGTGCTGTTAGTCAACACATAAATGTGTGGAAGAGAGGAGAAAGGTTAAAAAAAAAAAACAAAAAAACGGAAGACTGACATGCACAAAGCTCGCTCTGCCACTTGACATGGACGTGGAGCCGATGGGAGGGAACTCTGTAATGTCAGTCAAAAGAGCAGAAATGCCAGTTTTTGCAGAGATGACACTTGTTTTTAAAAGATGAGGAAGAGTCAACCAGTCTTCTAGTCATTGTGAATGATCAAAGTTTGTTTCAGAGGGGAAAAAAAATCACAGGAGTCAGAAACGCTGCCCATAATCTAGACTCCAAAAACCTGGGGTCAGAGTAAAATGCTACAAGGGATATATTTGCTTGATTAAAAGGAAAACTGGAGAATCGGGGAATTTGAGTCTGCCAAGTCTTCTGAAGCCCTGTGATTTTTACTTTCACCCCTTCTTTCTCATTATTCTGGATTCCAGTGTTGTTTTTGTGATTTTTAAAAAATAAAATATATGGGCTTGCCAGGCATGGTGGTACATCCTTGTAATCCCAGTACTTGGGAGGCTGGGATGGGAGATCACAGGTTCGCAGACAGCCTCAGCTACTTAGTGAGGCTATTTGCAACTTAGTGAGACCCTGTTTTAAACTAGAGAATTAAAAAACAGGGCTGGGGATGTAACTCAGAGGTAGAATGCCCCCAGGTTTAATCCCCAGTATGGAAAAAATACACACACACACACACACACACACACACACACACACACACACACACATTCTTGAGTTCAGTAATCATTGGCTTTGTATCTGTTAGTAAAAAAGCAAGGGCTCCTCCTAGTGATATTGTTAAATCAGTGCAGTGCACTGATTCCAGGCACACCTGTTTTGTTTTTATTGTTGTTGTTGTATAACAAGTTCCTTATCTCTATTGGGAACTTACCTAGTTTCCAGTCCGATGGTTTAAAGGAACTGCAGTAACCTCCTCCGGCCACGAGGGGCCATTTGCTCAAATCCTCTCCAGGTTGGGGAGGAAGTCCTTAGTGGTCCTAGGGAGCAAAAAGAGGGCCTGCTCCAATCGGAAGCAGGATTTTCTTAGGGTAGAATCAGCCTCATCATAACCAATGAGCCAATATTTCTCTAATTCTAAGCTTGTCCAAAGCTTCTTTAAAAGGAAAAATATTGTGTACTCCCGGTATTGACACTGAAGCAAACTGTACAATAGCATTATATCCACAAAAAGATTGTTCTGTTTTATTTAAATTTGCCAGAAAAAGTAAGGAAGAATAAAAATTAGAACTCTACCATTCATTTTGCTATTATCAACTTTAGTCAGACATTGCTTCCCTAGTTGGTACTTTTAAAAAAGATATAGCTGCATATCCATGTCTAGAGCAGCAGAATTCACTATAGCCAAATTACGGAACAGCCTAGGTATCTGTCAACAGAGTAGTGGATAGACAAAAGGTGGTTCGTGGACACAGTGGAGTTTTATTCAACCATAACGAGGAACAAAATTATGTCATTTGCAGGAAAATGGATGGAACTTGAGAGCATTATATTAAGGGAAGGAAGCCAGGCTCAGAACGCCAAGGGTTATGTGGAAGCTAGAGAGGACAAAGGAAAAAATGGGGGTGACCGCATGAAAATAAAAGGGAGATTAGTGGGTGGAGGGAAGGAAGCAGAGGACGAGAAGGGAAAGGCAGAGACTGAGGAAGGAAGTTCATGAAATTATGTTACACGGTTATATGCACATACAGATATGGAACAATGAATCCCACTATTTTACATAATTATACCAGCAAAAAATAAAAATTAAAAATATGAGATGTAGCTAAAACCACTACTTCCCACCTCTGCTAAACCCTCCATCCAATACCCAATTTATCCTCCTGTGCAGGAAAAGAAGAGCTGACCCGGCTGCCAGGGTGACGTCATTTCTTTCCTACTCGTGCTCATTTATGAAGTGACATCATTGCAGCCCAGGCACATCAGGCATCATTGCCTTATTCAATATAATTAAGCAGATCTTATAAGACACCATCTTCTTGGTTCTGCCACCATCACGCACACTCTTGGGGCAGTGAGGTAGGCGCACACGCCCCGGGACTCAGGTGGCTTCAGCGGAGCGCAGGGCGGCAAGGTCAGCGGGCAGCAGGAAGCCTCTTGGGATGGGATTCCAAGGTAGCTCTGTTACCTGTGGAAACAGCTTTGAAGCACAGCACTGTGTGCTGGGTGGTTGTAATTGGACTTAAGTAATGTTGAATGTGATATAAAAGCAACGTGTTCTCCTAATAATTAAAGTTGTCATCTCTAGGCTCGATCCAAAGTTCCCTGTCATGCTGCAACTCGCAGGTTTGCCTTTAAGCTTTGATGCTTGGAAGCCACCTAGCTGTAGGAGCTCAGCAGGCTGGAGTTTTCCTCTTTAGAGTGGTCCGTTCTCCGTGTGCAATCCTGGGCGCGCGGACCGCCTGCTTCTGCCACACAGGGTGATGGCTAAGGAGAGATCAGGGAAGAGCACACGGCTGCTTCCAGAGCGCGCTGTGCTGGGGCGTCAGGGTGGACTGAATTTTCCAGGTTGGAATCTTTCCAAGATAACTGTGCTTATCTTTCTAACAAGTCTTTCCAAGATAAGTGTGCTTTGTCAGTGGTACTGGAGCTCAGGGGAACTGCGTTTGTCTTTAGGATGTGGGCAAGTTAGGAGTCTTGCCTACAAATCGCAGCAGAGTCCATGCTCACAGAGCCTGCCATGCGAGCAGAGTGGTCACCATTGGCTCGGGCCGCCCCGGGGCCCTCCAGAGCAGGAGCTGGCCTGTGGCTCCTCCCGCGCCCCTCGACTCAGCCTGTGCACCACCGACAGATAAGCTCCTGGCCGCGTCCCCTAAATCATGGGAACACATAGGCTGGGCAACAGAAACTGAAGACCAGAGACACTTCTGTCCCCCCTTCGTACAGGGAATAGAGTTCAGGGACACTTTTACCTCCAAGCCCTTTTTAACTTTTTATCTTTGAAACAGGGTCTCCCTGAGGCCGGCCTTGAGTTGGGATCCTCCTGTCTCAGCCTCCCAAGTACTGAGATAGCAAATGTGCACCACTGCGACTGCGAGGCCCACTGTGTCTTTCCCATTTGCCTGTCTTCTCCTTTCAAAAGCAGGAACAGGGGGACAGAGGTCACGACATAGCATCGACCTCTACAAGGATGGCTGGAGGTGGGAGTGCAGCGAGCGAGCCGGAGCTGGGGTATGTGGGGCCCTGGGCTCGGGGCTCACAGAGCCAGAGCCCTGTCCTAGCTCACCACGCCCACCCTGTCCCAGCTCACCATGCTGAGAAGGTGTGTGTTTCTTGCTACCCATAATTGTCCTGGAGTGCTGGTGGTAAAATCATAGAGGGACACCCACACGGTTCACAGGCTCCTAAGTCGGGTCTTCGGTCTATCCCTTCACCCCCAGAACCCCGGGCCCAGAGAAGTCAGACTCTTCGTAACCCCTCTGTGCTCACCGTAAACTGAGCAAGAACAGGCGTCCATTCTTCCCTTGAGATGAACTCTGGTATGTTTATGCAATGAGCTCTTGGCGATTCTAGTTTCATGATCAACAATGTGCCTAAAAATAGGAGAAAATCAATTCCAAGATCATTTTTTTAAAACAGCAAGATCAACAAAGACACAGGCAGGGGACTAAACTGGTAGTCCGCACTGGAGTCTAAGGAGCCTCTGAGGTGCCTCCCGGAACGGGCAAGGGTGTGGCAGCAATCTTCTCTTCCTGCCACCTCCTGCTAACCTACAGCAGGGACCAAGGTGTGACTGGGGAGCCCTTGACTTTAAACAACTACGACGCAGTCACCTGGGCCCAGGCAGTGCTATTTCATGAACTATGTCTGGCCAAGGCAAGGCCCGCGGCCTCATTGGTTGGGAAGCTTTTTATGAGGCCCAGAGAGCCGTTGCCAATCCTCCTTCTCCTCATTTGTAAATCCCTGGATGATTCCTGGGGCGTGCAATGTGGATGTTGTGACTCTTGTAGGTCTCCGCCCATCCCACTGCTGTTTTCAGAAGATACTTGATGGCTCTTCAGGCTGAGTCCTTTGTCTCTAGATCAAGGACTCGCATAAATTAGATTTGCAAATGTCAACATGGGCTGATGGGTGATCTTTACTAGTTCCGTCTTATGTTTGCCAACTCTTTCCTTATTGGCCTTGTTAAACTTCCTAAGAAGACAGAAGAAAGGGTCATCATGCCACCAGATAGGCCATGCCACTATCTTCAGAGTGAAGCCTCGCATCTCTAGCAGACAGGGTTCAATCCCATCAGGAGAGAGGGGGGATGTGGAGCTTGGGGCAAGTTAGCATAGGAAAGGGATAGAAGAAAATAAAACAGACAAACATCCATCTCCAGGTTCTTGACGCATAGGAGGAAAGCACTCTCTACTCCAGTTGGTAGATCAGGGACAGCTTGGCCTGGATGCCATGTCCCTAGACGCCAGATCTCCAAGCACGGCTCAGGGCTGGGCATGGTGGTACGTGTCTGTAATCCCAGCACTTGGGAGGCTGAGACAGGAGGATTGCAGGTTGGAAGCCAGCCTCGGCTACTTAGCAAGGCCCTCAGTAACCTTAGTGAGACCTTGTTTCCAGACAAAACAAAAATAGGCTGGATGTGTAGTTCAGAAGTAGCATGCCCCTGGGTTCAATCCCCAGAACCACAAAAACAGAAACAAAACAAAACAAACAAACAAAAAAAAACCCTGAGCTTCAGCACAGGGTTTGGAAGTCAGGAGACTCCCTGTCAGGAGACTTCAACATCTGTTCCGGTCACCTGTTCCCTCCCTTCCACTCCCAACTAAGTGACCACCTTGAATGAGCTCTTGGCACTCTCTCAAGCTAGTCCCTCATTTTCTCAGGTGGAAGTAGTAATGTCTAACTTGTAACTTTCAGCCAATGTTTATTGAGTACTTACTACGTGCTAGATACCGTGCTGAGAACTTTACACGCATCATTTCTTCTTGTCCTTACAATTTCCTTATTCTACAGAAGACATGAGAACTGAAACTTCCAGCACCTGTGCAGCATGTAGGGTGGCAATTCTGGGACAGAAATACAGCTCCTTCAGGGTCCAGAGTCCCTCTCTATAAGGCTCAAAGGAGACAAATAAGGTGCAAGGAGGGCTTGTAGATAAGGAAGAGAAGCAACGCCTGACAAGAGCCGGCCACTGTGTGTGGTACCCTAGGCATGCTTCAAACATTTACTAAGAATTGACCTATTGTGCGTGCTGCCCTAGCTGCACCTCGCTCTCCCAGGCTGCCATTTTGCTTGGGCCTGCAGGCAAGATGGTGGATTTGAAGGTTCTAGCAGTAGATGTCAGGGATGCAAACCTTCTCTGGTGCAGGCTCCTCTCTCCACGATGCGAGAGCTTTAAGAACGGAGCGTGTCCAGTGGTAAAGTGGGGACGCAGGCAGCCCCTCACTGGGCTTTGTGTTTTCCAAGTGAAGTCTTGGAACAGATAGAGTGAAGCGCTGACCCCAAACTCTTCCTGAAGGGATCTAGGGTGGCCTTCAGAGCACTGCAACCAGCCTAGAAAGTGGACAAGGCAGAAATTTCCATTCAGGGCTTTGTCTGTGCTAGTGACCAAGTTCCTAAAGTGTCTCAAACACATGGCAGTTAGCTCTGTTCAAAAGGGCTCACAGTAACCAGCGCTCTTTCTCCCAAACGGATTCCCCAGGAAAATCCACATGGTCTGTGCTTGGCCATCCTGATCCCGTGTTCCTTTTGATGACAGTGAGGAGATGTCTGTCTAGAGCACGCGTCCTGAAGCCTCTGAAGGATTCTAAGAAAAGAAACGAGTTTTCAGGATGAAGCTGAGATGCTGAAATAAGAGTAGACTCAAGTCAGGACAGACAAAACTAGGAGAAGAAAAGAGCTGGCGGTGGTAGGGATGCTTTTTTTCTTCCTCTTTGCAGTTGACTCACAGAGGGAACAAACCCCACAGCCATGTTTATATTATAGACTTTAGAGGACGCTGGCTCCAAAGAGACAGTATTCCCATACGACTGAATCTATTGGAATGTATGCTAATCTCTTTTTCTCTTAGGAGTAAGAGAAGCACATCACAGAAGAGACATGGAATGATTTAAATGTCCTTTTCTGCTCCTCCAAAACATAGCTAAACACATGTTTTACCTCATAATATAATCTTACTAAACATTTGTGCTTGACATAGATCATTATAATGGTGACAGTAGTAACTTCTACAGAACATTTCTGTGCCAGGAACTGGGATGGCCCCTTGATGTAAGTTATTTCATTTAATCTTCTCAGTAATTCTATTGAGAAAACTGAGATTCAGATATTAATTGATGTTTTAAGGTCACATACATAATGTATAGATTTAAACTGTATGCCTTTCCTTTTTTTAAAAAAAGGGGGAGTGCTGTTTACTGAACCCTGGGCCTCACCCATTTTAAGTACATTCTCTAACATGGATGAACCTTCTGCATGTCTCTTGGGCTACAAATTCATACAAGTCCACAGTTCCTGCCTCTAAAATACTAGTGGCGTCTATAGAGAAGAGGAATAAGGGCCGAGGGGTGGGCACTGGCACCTGCCCAGCACCTGCTTGGCATTCGGCACTCCGCACACGTTTCTTCATGTCTAGTTTACGTAATTAATACGTAGAAGAGCTGGGATTTGGCAGCAAAGGGGTTTGCTTGCATAGTTCCCTGGTGCTCCCTCAAATGGACCGATTACTTATATGGACTTTTAGAAACTTGAAACAGATATTGAAGTTAGATTTAGGAGTCACCTGATCCTGAAGCTAACTAAATGCAATACTGGGAATTAAACTTTCAACATCAATACCTTGATTATGTATTACTACAAAACTCCAAAGTTTAGTGGCTTAAAATGAAATTTATTATTATCTTTATTATTACTAAGTATAGTCATGATTCTGTAGGTCAAAAATTTGAGCACAACACTATTGGATGGCTTACTTAGTCTCAACAATTCTTTGGCTTTCAGATTGGAAGACCTAAATGTCTGGGAAGAGGAACAGAATAGCTGAGAGCTGGAAGGAGGGCTCGATACTCTCTCTCTCTCTCTCTCTCTCTCTCTCTCTCTCTCTCTCTCTCTCTCTCTCTCTCTTCTCTCTCTTCTTTTGCTCTCTCTCTCTGCATTAGACTACACAAAACACAGCTGAGAGAGTCTAATGAAAAATAACTGATAAGACATAGAATGAGGTAGAATAAAAGCCTACAGAAATTAATATTGCTTGGATCTTTTTAAGTGTATTTAATAAATACTCAACAACAGATGCTTTAAGAAATCTCTCAATAATTGCCAAAGTATTGTGGATGTCAGAAATCATAATATTCTAAGAGATTACCTAGAGAACTAGAAAACTGACTGTTCTTGAAATTTATTTTTATTTTTTGCGGCACTGGGGATGGAACTCAGGGGTATTCTACCTCTGGGCAACACTCTCAGCCCTATTTTTCATTCTTTATTTTGAAACATGGTCTCATTGAGGAGGTAGAAGGAAATAGGCAGATAGAGAAGAGGCCTCGGTAGAAAAAACTTAATTTCCTGAGGGGCAACGGATATCAGCTCTTCCAAGGTTCAGAGATAAGAACAACCAAAGCTTCACAAAGCCATCTGTTTTCTAATCAACAAACCCAGGAGACATCATTGGAGCAAGTCTGACACTCCTACTGAAAGGAGACCCCTCAAAGGACATGCAAATATCCTATGCAAATTCTGAGAGCTGCTTCCCAGAATCCCAAACTCTAAGCAATAGAGGACATGCAGACATATATAAACCCCTAGCACAGTCACCAAAATAGTTACCCACTCTGGGAACCCTTCCCTGTTGGGGAGCTTCTCTCTCTCTCGCAGGTCGTGTTAGCTTTGAGAGAAGATGGAGTGCAATTGAAGGCACGTGGCCTGGGATACACTCAGGTAGTGACCTGAAGGCTTCCACTGGACATCAAGGCCGACCAGGGCCTCTAGGGGTGACCTGCACTTCCTTTCAGCTGATCACGTGGACTCTGGGAGAAAGCAGCTTGCAACTGAAGGCATTTGGCTTGGGCTACCCTTAAGTATTGTCCTGAAGGCAGCTGCTGGACTTCAGAGTTCCGATAGCCCTTCAAGGTGTTTGGCCACTTTTCCCTATTCCCTGCTGCTTCCAATAAACCTTTTACTCCCCTTCCTGCAGTCTGCAGGTGTCATTCCTCGCTCACCATAAGAAGAACCCGGTAAGGAAACGCCGAGTTTCTTCTCAAGAAACTTCATTTCATCTTAAGGAAATGCAGGGTTTCTTCTCAAGAAAGCCCCATTTCATCACTAAGTAGCTGAGGCTGTCCCCCAGTCTTGAAATTTAGAGAAAGAAATCTACAAATAAGGCAGCTGTAAATAAAGATTGAGCCAGGCATGGTGGCACACACACACACACACACACACACACACACATGCTTGTAATCCCCTTGGGAGGCTGAGACAGGAGGATCGCTCAGGTTTGAAGCCAGCCTCAGTAACTTAGGGATGCTCTCAGCAACTTAGTGAGAATCTGTTTCCAAATAAAATATAAAATATGTCTGGAAGTATAACCTGGAGGTAGAAAGCCTCTACGTTAGCAGCCCTAGAGGAAAACAATGGGATCAGTTGAATATACAGATTAAAAGTAACACACCAGTCTTTTGAACTCCTGTTTTCCCTGTGCTTAGCCCTGACATAATACTTAGTCCTGACATAATAATGCTGAGGAGTTTGTTACACAGGATGGCGGTTCTTGGAAACTGGAGTCACCATGCTCATCTTTAGCTCCCTCAACAATAGTGCTTGCTTTATACAGGGTTGACAGTGCGGGCTGCTCTGTGGAATTTTCCTACAATGCCAATTAAGTTAAATTTGGAGGACCTAGTCATTTTTTCCCTTGGGGCTCAGCTTGAGCACACTGGAAACCATCTTGATTCCTTAGATATGGAGCATTCCTGCTGCACAGAGATCCAAATCAGCTCTCCGGTGACCTGGAGTACTGCAGAGATCACTGCACTCTGCTGACCAGTCAATTCTATGCCAACCAATGCTGGGTAATGACGTTCCTTATCTTACTACATTGAAAACCAAAGGAGAACAGATGAGAAACGATTCCGCTGATGATCTGCAATAATACAAAAGAAAATTTACTTTCATATGAAGTTCAGCACATTGGGGAAACTCCTGTTTTGTAATATCACAACTAGTTTTGTGTGCCTCTACTTCAGATCCCTTGCCTTAGAATTCATAAAATATGCCAATTCAGAAAGTGAATGCTATTATCTTTGTTATTATTTTAAATTAAAAATCCAACAACTGTGTAAATTTAAAAATCCAACAACTGTGTAAATTTAAAGTATAATGTGAAAGATATTTTATCTCACGGGAAATCTAGGATGTATGTTGCCTGGTATCTTGAGGTTTTTTTTTTTTTTGAAGAACACACCAATTTTATTTTTCTCACCCTTGTGGGTGGTGGTTGTTTATTTCTCTTGGGTTTATTTTTAGTATTATGCTCCCAATTTTTTTAAATGAAAAAAGCCATATGAATATTTTTTCTTCCATTTCTTGTATAGCATATAAAGATTCATTGGATACAGCCCTCTTAAAAATAAAAACCAGGAAAAAGCAAGTTTCTTCCAAAGTAGTGAAATGTTCCCTTTCATTAGACTCTGAAAACAATATAACCCATTGTTTTTCCTCTTTCCCTAAACTGCCAGGAAGCTCAGAATTACATTTAATGTTCAGTTACAGTAACTATTTTAAACCTCCCCTTTTATATGCTTTTTGATTTTCAGTCTGTTTTAACAATCTTTTTGTGTACATACAGTTTATTGAAGCCTGCCTAAAATATTTTTCTGGAAGAAGGAAGAGTATAAGTTGTTCTTTAAAAAAAAAGACTTTAATTACATCGGAATGTGTAGGTTATTTTAAGATGCGGATCCATGGGACAGTCACAGATCCTCAAGTTGCTGGGGTAACTATCTGCACACATTCACTGGGTCCTTGTGCCTAAAAACACTGAACTGTAAAAAGTAGAAAGGCCATCTGAAGTTTAACTTCTTATTCCCACCGAACTCATTACCTGGGCACAGAGACTGGAAAAACTCCTCATTCTCACCTTTGCCCCCAAGAGATTTCCAAATTACCAGTTAAATCCAGGAGCATTCTTTGCCCAGGAGGAGCACCCAAAGTGGATCCCTGCCTTGATATATGAGGTTCTGGGCATGAAAAAAATTGAACAGAGGGCATATATAGTACTCTTTATCAGCAGACACACATCCTAGCCTACTTCTAGTGATGTATAAAATCTCATTGAGTCAGATCTTCCGGTATTGATGTCAATACTCTATTATCTGATATTGCAAATTCCAAAGGGCTAAAATAAATACTATTTAAAAAGCCAGCCAAATTGCCCTAAAGATTTAAAAATGAACATTTGTATTTTAATTGTTGGTAGAGGCCTGGGAACAAGGGAGGAATTTGTGGAAATGTTTAAATTAAACCAGTTTGCCCACCTCCAATCACATTCTTATACTAGAGGCCATCTTGTTGGGTTCTTAAACTCTTGTAATTATGTGGCAAATAATAGCTTTCTAAAAAGCTCTCATGCTCATGAGACCCTATGACTAGGGTCTGATGTAGAAGCTCAGCACTTCCTTTAAAAAAATAAAATTGTCAGTTACAGGGAAAGGGATGAAACTGGAGAACATTATGCTAAATGAGATTAGTCATTCACAAAAAAATAAGGAATGGAAGCTAGGGAGGAAATGGGTCACTGGAGGAGCTCTAGACGATAAAGGAGATACTGTAGATAAGCAAATAAGGCAACTTAACTGAGGGGATGGGAGGGGTAAGAGGGAAATTCCCCAATGTACATGATGTACCTTCACAAACATCAAAGTCAGTCACTAAGCCAAACAGGAGAAGGAGAGAGGGGGAGGGAATGGCTGGGAACTGGGGAAGGGCAAATGAGTGATGCGTGCATGTATGTCTCCACCATCTTGTGCTCCATTAAGATGTATGACTAAAATGCACCAATAAATTTTTTTTAAAAATAGTCTGAATCATTCTTTATAACAAAGAACCTGGGAAAAAAGTTAAAAATATCACACAGGAAAATGTGGAGTTGGTAACCAATCAGAAAGCTTCAGAAGTTTCGGGGGGAAAGCAATTGAATTTGTATGACTTAGAGACTATTTGGGGAATTTAATAAACCTGGAGCAAAGTTATTTGAAACCCCCTATAATAGATGAAATGGTTAAATTCCATTCATTCCTGACCTTCACAGAGTGGTTCTTATCTCTGAATACACACCAAAACATACACCATCCCTGATGCCAATCTTTCATCCCTGGAGGGCAGCTTGGCAGAAGGAGAAGGAAGAAATCTCTTTTAAGAGTCTTATCTTTTAGAATTTGTGCTTTCTACCAAATCTGACATCTTTTCTTTCTAGCCAAACTGAAAATGAAGGAGCAGAACTTCCCAGATGGCAGAAGTTACTAATGTTGGCCATAAACACATACATGAAATAAAAACCAAAACCAAAAATCAAATTAAAGCAAGGTCATTAAACACATGGCTCCATCCTAACTTCTCCACGTGGACAGACTGAGTCATTCAAAGGTACCTTGTCAGGGGATTGAGTTCCTTTTGAAAATCCTAGTTGTAATAATAATTGTTAAAAGAAAGAACATTTGGTCTTCAGTAAGGGATATTTAGGCATATAAGCAAAACAATTTTCAAAGGCAAAATGTTCTTAAAATACTAAACTGGCGTCGTCCCACAAGGAATCTATCACTTGCCCGTGTTCTTACTGCATCTCTACCTTTGATTTCTCTTTGTCATTAGGAAATTGGTGGAGAAATTGAGTGTAGTGGTGCATGCTTGTAATCCCAGTACTTGGGAGGCTGAGACAAGAGGATCACAGGTTCAGCCTCAACTACTTAGTGAGGCACTCTGCAACTTAGTGAGGTCCTCTTTCAAAGTAAAGAATAAAAAATAGGGCTTGGGTGTAGCTCAGAGTTAGAACGACCCTGTGTTCAATCCTCAGTACTGGAAAAAAAAAAAAGTGGTGAAGGGCTTATCACCTGGCCCAGGGACCAAAAAATGGCTATTTCTATGCCTGAAAATGAATTTTATTTGACCAGCTGTTCCTTGGCCCTTCTGTCACTCTAAGGAGACCAGTCTCCATGTCTTCTTCAGCCAGACCATCACTACCATCTCAGAACTAGAGGAACTGGGAAGAATGGTACATGCCAGTTACCAGTATGTATCTCAACTTACTAGATACTGATGAATATGTTAAATCTGCCTCTGGTTTTTTTGGTTTGTTTGTTTATTTGTTTGTTTGTTTGGTACTGGGAATTGAACCCAGGGGCATTCTTCCTTTGAGCTAAACCCCCAGCTCTTTCTTATTTTTTATTTGAAGCAAGACCTCACTGCCTGCAGCCCTCCTTTCTCAGCCTTCCAAGTACTGAGACTGCAGGCGCATGCCATCTTACCTGTCTCTGCCACTTTTCTCTTAGTCTTTTCTGGTAATTGCCCAGGGCTGTTACCATGAGATAACACCCTTCCTTCTCTCTTCTCAACATAAACTCAGGAGAAGTAGCTGACTAAAGACACTATTTTATTACAGAGTCACATATGCTCATAAACACCAATTTAATGCTAGTAAAGCAGCATATGCTTCTTGCCTGCGTAGCTCACGCCTCCTCCACTGGCTGGAGAAGGTTCAGTTTCACCATGGATAGAGAGCTCTGACCATCATGGTCTGGACTGCTGCGCGGGTGTGCTCAGGATGAGGGTGACACGCAGGCACTAGGACCACTGTCTCCGTAAGCGTGGTCAGCACATGTACAAATGGTACTTTATGGCTAAAATCATGGCTGGCAAGGGATAATCAGAGCGTGTGTCCTGGAAACCAAGTAGGCACTGTACTCTCCTTACTCTCGCCCTCCTGGGTCCCCCCTGCACTCCTGTGCTCTTCCCTGAGCCCAGGGGGGTGATATCAGCCAACGCCATTGCTTGGGGCCCCTGGGCCTTTGACTTTCATCAGCCACAACCCCAGAAACAGAGCAAAGGAGGGCTGCATCATGCTCTCTGGCGGGTCCAGAGAAGTCTTTCCCACCTTGGCCAGCCCAAAGGTGGTCTAACATCCTGTCTTTCTACCCCTGCCCAAACAAGTGCATAACATCCTTCCATTAAATTCTTGCCAGTTACCCCTTTGGGGTTACTATCTTTTTCCAACCGTGTAGAGTAAGAAAAGTAAGTGCTCTTTAAAAAAAGGATAAATCAGACTTTTCATTAATGCATTCCTTTCCCCTTAGTCCAATATATAATGCAATATTGAAATATGGAAATACTAATTTCAGCGCAGTAGCACATACCTATAATCTCAGAACTTGGAAAGCTAGACAGGAGAAACACAGGTTCAAGACCAGCCTCAGCAACTTGGCGACACTCACAGCAACTTAGTAAGACTTTGTTTCAAAATAAAAAATAAAATAGTACTGGAGGAAGGAAAGAGGGAAGGAAGGAAGGAAGGAAGGAAGGAAGGAAGGAAGGAAGGAAGGAAGGAAGGAAACTAGGTGGGCTGAGTTGCTTAGATTAGCTCTTCCCAGGTATACTAAGTTCCATACCACCATCTCTGAAACCTTCACAAGCAAATAATGTGAATTTTGTGAACTTGTACAAATGTTCAATTGGATTTCTAGGTATTCATATTTTAGGTTTTGATTACAAAGGTTTATATTTGATTTTTTTTCAAACATCGGTAATTTACCTCATTTTCTCCCATCTTTAGAAAAATTAAATAGGGCTTGCAAAAATACACAAAGTGAGCAGGGCATGGTAGCCCACACATGCCTGTAATTCCAGTACTTGGGAGGCTGAGACAGGAAGATTGCAGGTTCAAGGCCAGCCTCAACAATTTGGAGACGTTCTCA
>NC_137806.1:15004388-15074835 GCF_963383645.1 Muscardinus avellanarius
TTGTGTGGGAATAGAAAGAGGAGTGTGTTAACATATGGTTTTCATATTCGACTCTCACTGAACTTTAACAGGGTTTGTTGTTGTTGTTGTTATTGATTATTTGTTTGCCTTTTGGTACTGGAGCTTGAACCTAGTAACATTATACCTCTGAGCTACATTCCCTGTCCTTTTTGTTTCTTATTTAGAAACAGGGTCTTGCTGAGAGTATCACTAAATTGCTGACTCTGGCCTTGAACTTACGATCTTCCTGCCTCAGGATCAAAATAATGGAATTATAGGTGTGTGTTTCCATTCTCAGCTGACCTTTTAGCAGCTTAATCAGTCATTTTAAACTCCCCATGAATTGGCTCCAGGAAATAACATGGTGCCAAAATTTTGCATATTTACTATAAGATTAATCACAAGTTTGCCATTCAAAAGCACCCCCATAAGATTTAATAGATTTTTCCCTATGTACTTTCAATGTGTTCTCTCTCTTCTGCTGGACCAACTCCCTTTATTTTCCTGTGTTACCCTGGGATCTCTATTAGCCAAGTTTCCACATTTATTTCAAGCCTTCATTGAAATCATCACATTGTCCCAACTGAAGAGTTTTCTATTCATACATAATTATTCAGCATGGCTGTCTCAATCATGACTTCCTTTTCTGCTATATTTTATGAGCCAGCAGTATCAACCATTTCTTCTTTAATTCTCTTTTCTGAGAATTAAAGAATAGTATCTGTTAATAGTATTTGTTGTTGTTTCTATTGTAAAAGACTAATATTACTTTGTCAGAATCCATTCTGAAGCTGAATGTGGTGGTGTATGCCTGTAACCCTAGTACATGGGATCCTTCCCAGACAGAAGCAGACAGAAAGATCATAGGTTCAAAGTCAGTCTCAGCAATTTAATGAAACCCTCAGCAACTAGTGAGACCCTGTTTCAAAATATAAAATACAATAGGACTGGAGTGCAGCTCAGAGGTAGAGCAACCCTGGATTCAATCTTCTCTGGAGAGAGAGAGAGAGAGAGAGAGAGAGAGAGAGAGAGGGGACTATAAATAGAAGAAGGATTCTGATTGGGGTTGGGTTCTGAGTAGGGGCTCTTCCAGATTCTTATAAATACTGTGTACTATTATGTGAAGTTTTAGGGACCAGGGAGGCAATTTTGGGTTTCTGTGTTTTTCTGGGCTTGCAACATAAATACCATCAATACTATCACTGAAACAACCAACCTCAAAGAGACAAAAACAGTCCACTAAGGGTTAACATGTCACTGGCTCCAGATCAGAAAAAGCCTAGTGCTATCAAGAAGCAGAAAACACCAGAGACCCCAACTACAGATTTGGAAAATGTTGCAGTTGTGAGTGCGGACCTTCTACTGTTAAGCTGCTCACCCTGTAGCTGAAGCAGCTCTCTCCTCCTGCAGTACTGGCTTGTTAGAACTTCGTGGCCTCATTGCAGCCGTTCCCATCCAATCCCAGCATGAACTTCTGAGCGTGCAAAGGCAATTTCGAGAGCAGGGCAGCAGTGAATTCCAAGGGAAGCCCTGGGTTATCACAAGCTCCAGCAGCTCCCTGATGTCACACTGCCAAGCTCAACAGAACCTGACCTCCAGCTGAACTCCACGCCGCCAGGCTATGGAGAACTGAGCCAAGCAGTTGTACCAAGCACAGCCTCCCCAGCCAAGCAGGAGACCACCTCAAATACACTTACAGCCTCTCCCCAAGAGAGCTTCGTGTTTGTTTATAAACAGCATAATGGCGTAATCCCTTGACTTCAGTCATGGAGGAGTCAACTTGTGCTAGTGTACCCAGAGAGCATCCCAGTTTCTCCCAGATGCCAGGTCTGCACTCATCAGGAAATAATTGTGCTCTTTCTGGGTCTCCTAGAACTTTGAGACCCTAGGCAGAGAAGGGAACAGCCCCAGCGTCTTAGTGGCTAATGGGAATCTAAATACCATTTCTCTTATTGAGGAAAACATGTCTGAATTTAAGTTTGAGATCTGATGTCATAAAAATGATAGTGACCCTATGTGCCGGGTACTGTCCTAAGCAGACGGCAAATACTAATTTAATCCTCAGAACCCAGAGGAGCCATCTTACAAGGACGTGGTAGGCTTCATTCACAGTTGGGAAAATATAGGCACAGAAAATGTGAGTGAAAGCTGGGCGTGGTGGTACACACTTGCAACCCCAGTACTTAGGGGGCTGAAACAGGAGGATCACAAATTCAAAACCAGCCTCTGTACCTTATTGAGATCCTATTTTAAAATAAAAAATAAAATAAGGGCTGGGGTTGTAGCTCAGAAGTAGAATGCCCCTTAATTTAGTCCCTAGTACAAAACAAAGGGTGTGCAGAGATAGAAATAGGGTAGTTTGAACTTCAGCCCTTTTATTTTTATTCTTTATAATGGTGGGTAAGCAAAAAGGATGTGGTTTCAGATTGCTAGGCCAGGTAAGCTGGGAAAGTAGGTATTTCTAAATCTTGAGGTCCAAACAAATGAAAAAGAAAAACCCAACAGCATCATCACAAGGACAGTTTTATGAGGATTCAGAGGAGGGCTTTGGAAGGCAAAGCCTTTCCCGCCTTCAGCCCCATCCCCAGGCTGCAGGCAGAATCGAGTTGTGAAGGAATTCCCATCCAGAGGCTTGGCCCTAATTATATTGAATTCCTGGTGGCCATCAATTCCAACTCATCTAACCAGAAAAACCAGCCTTTCAGTGGAAAGAATGCCCTCATTCTTTCCTAGAGTCTACCTGGCCAGACTACGAGGCACTGGCCTCCACTTGGGTACCCAGCTGCCGCCCACATGCCTCTCCCAGCAACAAGCTCAGCTCTCTGCTGGGAGTTCCAGGAGCCGGGAGATGCTGCTTGTCAGCACCGTTCTCATCTTCTGCATAAAGAAAGCTGGTGTTCATATGATGATTTTGTCCGCAGCACGTTCTGGTTAATCCCCAAATTCCACCACAGATTACATCTGCAACGTACTTTTTCTTTTCAATGATTTGTATTATATTTTAAGTCTTTGAAAATTTACATTGTATATGATATACACCAAATACAATAACCAGATTACAAAAATCTCATTTCTCCACTGAACAACTCAGACAAGTAGGAATAGGTCCCACTGAGATGTCAAAGCATGAAGGATATTGCTTATCCATGCTGGAATGAATCCAAGTATCACCTGGGTCTAGTGAAACACCGGTTTAGATTTCCTTCAAACATCCAGGCCTGGTGGCCCATGCTGTCATCCCGGTACTTGGGAAGCTGAGGCAGAGGGATCACAGGCTTGAGGCCAGCCCCAGAAACTTAGCAAGATCCTCTTTTAACATAAAAAAATAAAATAGGGCTGTGGGTGTAGCTCAGAGGTAGAATGCACCTGGGTTCAATCCCCAGTACCATGGTAACAACAACAACAACAACAACAACACTTTCCAACAGAATTTCTTTAACTTGGAGGTTTACACAAGTAAGCAGGGATCTTGTGGCAATGCCAGTTCTGATTCAGCGGACCTGAGGCAGCCTGAGAGCCCGCACTGCTAACGAGCTGCTGCTGTGGGGCTACATTCTGAGTATGGAGACTTTCAAGACTAACCCTGAACCTCACACCCCTGACGATGTTGTACAAATGGGTCCAACCCAGAAACCTCTGGAGCGCATGCTTCTTGCTGGTGACACCAAAGAAATACAGTTAATTTGGCCTAGCCTTTTTGGTAGATTTTTTTAAGTACTGGGGATTGAACCCAGGGGCACTCTACCTCTGAGCTCTACCCACAGCCCTTTTTCTGTGTGATACTGGGGATGGAACCCAGGGCTATTCTACTTCTCAGCTACATTCTAGCCCCCCCCCCTTTTTTTTCTCTAAGTTTTTGTTTTGAAACAGGGTATTGCAAAGTTGCTGAGTCAGACCTGCTCACTTGCTGAGGCTGGCCTCGACCTCTTTCATCCTGTCCTGGCCTCTGAGATAGATTATAGGCCTGCACCACCATGCCCAGCCGGATGGAAACATCTCTCTACATCTTGCTGGTTAAAGTTCCTTGACTGAGTGCCTTCCCATCACTGAGGAGGTCTTTCCTCTCAGGCCGTTTTCTCAGCGTAAGCATCTCCACCTCAAGGGCCTTGTCCTGGCTCATCCCTCAATAAGCTGCTCTCAGGGCTTTGTGGTCTGGTTACTTCATGTGTCCACATGTGACCATGGAAACATACTGGAGTGGACAAAACAAATGCCCATTCTACTAACACTGGAGCGACGGCTGGCGTAAGGACCTGAAGCTCTTTGAGTTAAGCTGCCTCGCTGAGCCTCAAACGGGCTGCAGGGAGCAAGCTCACGGCTTTGTGGAAAGAGACCACGGCTCTCATTCGGGATCCCATGCGAGCTTTCACCTTGAGAGAGTTTCTCTGGTGCCCTTGACCACAGACGGTGAGAGTGTCCTGAGCAAAAGCATGCTGGTGAGGGGCGCCAGGGGTGGGAGGTCAGGCAGCACAGCGCGGGCTGCCACAGCCCTTGACAGCCCTGGTATGGCTGAGATTTAGAATGTGCCCCAGACTTCCTGCAGCAGACAAGGCCGCCATGTTGGGGTGGCCTTGGTGCTGGGGAGGGACCCCGCATCACGGCCAGGGAAGCGTCCCAGGCAGCTGCCGCGGTGTTTTGTTCTTCTCTCCTGCTGCCGTGAGCCAACACATGCTCTCTTCACCCCTCATGCCCCGCCATCGCGCCGCGAGGCCCCGCAGCCCCCGGCTCTTGCCCGCAGCAGGTCGATTATGGACTAGAACCACAAGCAAACACATCTTCCTTTGTCTGAGTTGTGTGCACCAGGGGTCTTGGGCCAGGCAGTGAGAATGCTCAGGGGAACAGGGCCCCACGAGGCTTTCTGCCGCCAGAGGTTGTTGTTGTTGACTGCTAAGGAAGAGTATCTGGTTTTTTGTTATTTTTTTGATTTTGTACTAGAGATTGAACCCAGGCCCATTCTACACATGAGCTACATCCCTAGCCCCTTTTACTGTTTTATTTTGAAACAGGATCTCACTGAGCTGTGGAGGGCATCTCACTAACTTTCTGAAGCTGTCCTCGAACCTGAAAACCTCCTGCCTCAGCTTCCCAAGTACTGGGATTACAGGCACACACCATCACATCCAGCAAGTATCTGACTTTTGATATTCTAAAAAGAGAAACAAAAACAGAAAAACCAAAAACAACAAAAAACCTTTTTTATAAGACAACAGAGAAGCAGTTTGGAATTCATTAAATGAAATTTCACTTGTGTTTTCTCTCTGCAGAATCTCTACCCCTTTGGTTAGGTAAAGAGAGTATGTAACAATCACAGAGAACTTGATCTATGCTGTACGCTGTGATATCCACCTGCCAGTGGAGATTTATTGCACTGTGGAGGAAAAATATATTTAGAAGACACACTTAAAAATTGGGTTTTTGGGAGAATGAAATTAAAAACAGGTTTCCCAGTTTAAGTTTTCTGGGTTGAGGGCCTCCCTATTAGTTTGAAAATGTTTCCAACTTCCTTTTTTCTGTCTCAGTATTAAGTGTCTCTAGCCAAAGAGATTGATTACATCTAGAGGCCAAGCGCGCCTCCCATGCTCACGCAGCTCACGTTGGCCATGAAGCAGGACACGGGGTGGGGGGGGGGGTTCACTCGTTTCCCGTCACCACCAGTCGGTTACACAGTGGGAGTGATGAGTGCCCTGCTCCAAGAGCTCTTCTGCCCCAGCCACATTCTAGCAGATGCTGAGCTGAACAGTCTCCCCTCCAAATCAAGGCCACTGATTCCCTTACACGGTTCTCAGTTGACAGCACCTTGGTTGCAGCTTCTTCTTGAAGCACCTTGATTTGGGGTGGGAGTGGGGGTACGAGAGAGAGACTTTTTGCCAGAATCCACTAAACCCGTGCTTCTCAAACATTCTTGTATCAGCAAACTTCCAGAGTCCTGTCTTAGTCTGAACCCGGAATGGTCTCTGAGCTACATCCCCAGCCCTTTTTATTTTTTGTTTTGAAACAGGGTTTTGCTAATGGAACTCCAGCCCATTCACAGAACCAAACTATCTGTGCTATACCCTCCTGAAGCTCTACCAGCACTAGACACAGCCTCGGGCTGTGTTTAGTGTACCTCAGTGAGTTCAAGGCATGGAGTCTACTCTGAGAATGACATCCAGAGAGTCTAAAAACCTTGGACTGTTAGAATGGAGGATGACCTTTGAGATGAATTATCCCAGAAAGTTCAAGGTGTTCTATGGTGGTGATCTTTAAGCAGGAACAACCTTTATTCAGAGCAAATCCTATGCAACTAGGATGCACAAGAAACATGGTCTTACTAAGTTTTTGAGGGTCTCATTAAGTTTCTGAGGCTGTCCTCGAGCCTGTGATCCTCCTGTCTCAGCCTCCCAAGTAGTGGGATTATAGGGGTACACCACCATTCCTGGTTGAGACTCTTTTAAAATAAATAAAAAATTAAAAGGGCTGGAAGTAGAATGCCCCTGGGTTCAATCCCCAGTACCATATTTTAAAAAAGCAAAAAAGACAGTCCTATTTAGCCTCTGATACTAACACACTCCTGGGTCTTGGCAAGGCACTCTCTGGGGTTGAAATTGGCATCACTAGAGGTTTTAAATAGTGCTCCAGTGATTTCTTGGAGTTTGGGGAAGAACATCAGTGATGTAGGAAGAGTGAGAGAGAATGAAAGTGGGTGAGATCCTCCTGCGTCAGAGCCAAAGTACTGAGATTACAGGCAGGAGCCATCGCACCTGGCCTGTCCTTTACCTACTCCAGAACACATATCTGTTTAACTTCTCACTCTCCTGAAGAAACTCCTTGCCTCTGCACAAGCCCAGAGCTGCATGTGGAGCAACGTAGTAATTGCCACTGGGCACAGTACCCGAAAACGCTAATGCTCTCCCTGGAGCTTCAAGACAGAGGCCTGCCTGTCCCCAGCAGGTGTCTCTGCCCATCCCCAGCAGGTGTCTCTGCCCATCCCCAGCAGGTGTCTCTGCCCATCCCCAGCAGGTGTCTCTACCCATCCCCAGCAGGTGTCTCTGCCCATCCCCAGCAGGTGTCTCTGCCCATCCCCAGCAGGTGTCTCTGCCCATCCCCAGCAGGTGTCTCTACCCATCCCCAGCAGGTGTCTCTGCCCATCCCCAGCAGGTGTCTCTACCCATCCCCAGCAGGTGTCTCTGCCCATCCCCAGCAGGTGTCTCTGCCCCCTTCTTTCACCCCCAGAACACCTGGCTGTGAACTACCTGCTATACCTGGGCCTAGGTGTAAACACTTCTTTGGATGATGGGATGAAGGCAAGAATGCGCGGACCCCTGGCTGCTAGCTGCATCCACACTGTGCTGGAATGGATGGGACGCAAAGGTCAGGGAACTCACTGAGCAGGCCAGAGCCTGTCTGCCTGGGTGCACGGGCGTCTGCAGTGCCTTTGCAGCCCCGAGTGTGGTGTGTAGCAGAGGCTGGGCAGGGCCACCTTCGTGACTGGCCACTGTTGGTGCCATGGGAGGAAGGGCTCGGCACTTACTGAAAATACCAGAACAGACACTGGCAGCGCAGGACCAGGCCTGGGAGCAGGGAGCACTGTGCCTTGAGGCCCCGGATGCTCCTTCGCAAAGGCCCCATCACAGGGGCCCTGGAGTCGCCTCGTCCCATTCCAGCTCATGACAGAAGCTCAATAAAAACTTGAAAGCTCACCGCAGCCCTGCAGGTCCTGCTGGTTAACAAGTGATGCCTCAGAGCTCTGCCTGCGAGTGTCCTGCTCAGACATTTATTTGGAGACTCCACATCCTTCCCTCATTGTGGTACTGCCATGCCAGCTCGCTGGCCAACATCTTGTTTGAATGCACCAGATTTGTGCCCACTGTACCTCAGAGAGCCGATGTCCACAGTTAACTCTAGGCTTTGGCCTAGAGAACTGGCTGAGTCAGACACCCCCCGGGTGGTGAGAACGCCATCACAGAAGGCTACATGGGCATTGTGCACTGGGCTCAATAGACCCTGTAGGAGCTTGTGGAAGATTCCACTAGGAAACAGTATGGAGAAACAGAAGCCATGTAGACACCGGCTTGTAGAGTTCTTAAGTCTGCTACAAATAATGACGGTTCTGTCTACACAGCCAGTCCCTCAGAGCTCTTAAGTCTCCCAAAGGTTCCCAGAGCCTCCTGTCAAATTCTGGGAAGCTTTTGCCACAAGAGAACTGGGTTGGCCTCCTTTGAAGCAGTACAAACTCTATTCCTTCTAAGGAAGAGGCAGGAAATTGGAGATTCTCTAAGGGCACTTTTAGAAAATTGAACATAGAACCTTTTATCAGCAAATGCGTAGATGGCTTCAGCACACAGCCCTCCCATTCATCATGGCACACTGGGGAGAAAACATCAGTGATAATCCTGAGTACACATGACCCGCGGAGACGGGAAGGCTCCACTCTGATGAGCCTGACTGGAGTTTGGCCCACAGTAAAGAAAGATGCCGCCTGTGAGGCCAACCTTGGTCTTGCTTTATGCTTCCAAGCAAAGGACTGTGAAGTTGGTACGGGCTCTTTAATCTCTTCTGGGTAACCAGAAGCCACTTGGATGGGATCATGGGTAACACTATTGTGCTTGGATATTCAAAACAAGGAAGAAATGTTTCACTTTCAGGATTTTTTTCCAGTTTAAGTACAAAAGCTTACAGAACCCTAGGAGAATATGTATGCAATATTATTATTACAAACAATAATATATAAATATTATTTAGCATAACATATTAAAATATAATATATACCAACATATTGTTAAATAATATATCACTATTGTTATTATTGGTACTGAGGATTGAACTCAAGTATATTCTACATGTAAGCTATGCTCCCAGCCCTTTTTATATTTTTCTTGTGTAACAGCATCTCCCTAGGTGGCTAAGAGTCTTGCTACATTGCTGAGGCTGTTCTCAAACCTGAGTGTTTCCTGTCTCAGTCTCCCAAGTACTGAGATTAGGGCCCAGCTCCCTAGGAGAACACTGTTCAGATCACAGCTAGCAGGCTGTGTACAAAAAGGACTCCAACGAGGGCCAGAGCACTAGTTCAAGGCATGCCCACAGAGAGAAACCAAGTGCTCCCGGCCCAGACAGGGCATAGTGAAATTGCTATTTGCTTTTTCCAGAATAATAGTTTGAAATGCGTTGCTGTCTTGCCTTCCTCTTGGATGGTGCCTTGGGGAGTGGTGGTTTTCATCCTATTAGCTTCCCCTGAGCCTGAGTGGTTGTTAACTCATTAGACTCTAAGTAGGTTTGACAGAAGTAAACTTTCACTAAGGTATGGACGTCCACTATCAGATGTTAACTCATTAGACTCTAAGTAGGTTTGGCAGAAGTAAACTTTCACTAAGGTATGGATGTCCACCATCAGAATTTGTCCTTGAAATCTGGGAGGCGTGAGAAGGAGCGTGAGGCTCACCGCTCAGACCATTTCTGCTTGGAACCTCCGTGTCCCTCTCCCTGTAGGTTCTGAAATTTCAGGTAAAGTCCGAAATGGTTTTCAAAGGGGAGAGACAGAGACAAATGGAGGGCATCAGAGTTCCACTGAAGTAGCCTTTGCTGAGGTGCAATGCTACAGAGAAGGTACCCTGGGAACAGCAAAGCCTCATCTCAGACAGCCTGAAAGCCAGGCCCGGTGCTAGCGCCCGCAGAGCCCCAAGACTGCCCTCCATCTACTGGGGGCTGGGCCATGCCCTGCACATCTCAGGGTCAGTTGGGGCACTGGGCCATGTCGGAGGTCAGCTGGGGGGCTGGGCCATGTCCTGTGCATCTCAGGGTCAGATGGGGGGCTGGGCCATGCCATGTGCATCTCAGGGTCTGCTGGAGGGCTGGGCCATGCCCTGTCCTGTGTATCTCAGGGTCAGCTGGGGGGCTGAGCAATGCCCTATGCATCTCGGGGTCAGCTGGAGGGCTGGGTCACTCCCTGTCTTGTGCATCTTCAGGTCAGCTGAAAGGCTGGGCCATGCCCTGTGCATCTCAGGGTAAGCTGGGGAGCTGGGCTTGTCCTGTCCATACTAGGGTCATCTGTGGTGCTGGGCTCGTCCTGTGCATCTCGGGGTCACCTGGGGGTCTGGGCTTGTCCTGTGTATCTCAGGGTCTTCTGGGAGACGATGAGCTGGATCTCACTGATCACATTGGAAAAGCAAGTTGTTTTAAACATGGCTTCCCCAGCCCCAAAATTCATGTGAGAGTTCAGATTCCAAAGTCTTATGTTAACGATATTAAGAAGGTGGACATTTCTTTTTTCTTTTTTTTCTTTTCTTTTTTGTTATGGTACTAGGGATGGAACCCAGGAGCATTCTACCTTTGAGCTATACCACCACCTCTATTTTCTATTCTTTATTTTGAAACAAGGTCTAACTGAGTTGCAAAGGGCCAAATTAAGTAGCTGAGGCTGGCCACAAACCACGATCCTCCTGTGTCAGCCTCCCAAATGCTAGGATTAGAAGTGTGCGTCACCATGCCTGGCTTAGAAGGTGGAAATTTAATCTGACTGTGACTTTTAGAGGTGGGAACTTTGGAAAGTTGTGAGTAGATTAATCTAGAACATTATTGAATCAATAAAGCTCCAGTATTAAATTATGGTGGCTTTATAAAGGGAGAGAGAGACTTCCAGAAAGATGGCGACTGAGAAAAGCAGTGTTTACAAGTCCTGCTAGCATTCCATCTCTATTGCCACAAAATCAGCACTTTTCATAGCCAGAAAACACTCTCAGCAGAAAAGTAAAAACTGTAAACACAAGGGACAGAGTAAAAAAGACTAGAAGAACAAACAGAGACCAGAAAAGAAACCAGCCCACATTGTGGTGGCAGACACCGCGTCGGCGCCCTCTTGCCTCACAGCACCAGGCTTCAGAGAGGAAAGGTAAACAAGGAGCTGAAGTGAACAGCTGCAGATCATTCGGGTATAATTCAGCAGTTCTTTCAGGGCAAAGAACATCTAAAACTCCCAGTTGCCAAGCACATCACACCTTCCAGGGACTCAGAATGGAGCTTAAAACCAGGAAAAAATAATATGCCAGCCTCATGGCTGAGGGCGTGGCAGCAGTGCCATATTGACAGCTGCAGCGGCGAGTTCACCATGCCCAGATCAGGGCGCACAATAACCATAAGTGAAATTGTGGCCCCTAAAGGAGAAATCCCAGCACTGCACCCCCAAGGACTTGTGCAGCTTTGATAATCACCCTGGGTCTGAGATTTTGCAGTCCAACCGAGTGAAGGAGTACTGGTAGCAAATATACCACACCCTAGTCACAGATACCCATGGGAAAATGCCCAGCTCGGTACCCCCATGGCTCGCACAACCTCGATTAACTCACTGGATCTGAGATTTTGCGATACAACCCAGTAAAGGAGTAGTGACAGCTGAGATAACACAAACTCGAGATCCAGAGCACCCTAAGTGAAGCTGTGGTGACCCAGTGAAGAACCCAGAGAAGGCACAAACTTCTAAAATCATGGGAAAGAGGAACAACAATAGAGCAATGAACGCCCAAACCCCACAATAACAGAACCTGATAACACAGAAATTCAGAGATCTCCAGAAGATCAAATCAGGAATATAATTGTAGAAATAATGCAGGACCTTCGAAAAGAATTTAGAGAGAGTCAAAATGAAATTAAGAATGCAATCACTGAAGTAAAGGCATCAATTCAAACTATAAACAATCGATCAGACCACATGGAGAATAGAATCCCGCTCCTAGAAGATGATCGCTCCAAAACGAACACATAATTTATAACTTAGAAAAAAAAATCCAACAGCAGGAATTTGACATTGAAGAAAAATGGGCCCATTTTAAGAGAGCTAACCTAAGAATAATTGGAATAGAGGAGGGAAGAGAAGGTGAAACCAAAGGGATCAATAATCTCTTCAAAGAAGTAATAGCAGAAAATTTTCCAAATATAGAGCAAAGAGGCCAATACACAGGTCCAGGAAACTTATAGAACTCCCTTTAGACAGGATCAGAGAAAAGGTTCTCCATGCCACATAACTGTCAAAATGACCAATGTATAAGCCAAGGAGAGAATCTTAAAGGCAACCAGAACAAAAGGCCAAGTGACATTCAGAGGAAAACCAATTAGAATCACTCCAGACTTCCCAAACCAAGTCATGAGAGCCAGAAGGGCTTGGAGTAACATATTTCAAACTCTGAAAGAAAACAACTTCCAGCCCAAAACTTCCTACGCAGCCAAACTATCTATCAGATTAGATTGGGAAATAAGAAGCTTCCATGAAAAACAGAAATTGAAGGAATTTATATCTTTATTTATTTATTTATTTATTTATTTATTTATTTATTTATTTTGGTGGTACTGGGGTTCCTGGAAGCCCTTCTAGCTCCGGGCTATTCTCCCAGACCTATTTTTTATATTTTTGTTTTGAAACAGGGTCTCTTAAACCAGTGCAGCTGGCTTTGAACCTGCGCGATCCTCCTGTCTCCGCCTCCCAAGCACGGGGATTACAAGCGTGCTCCACCATGCCTGGTGGAATTTATGTCTTTAAAACCAGTGCTAGAGAAAATACTCAAAGAGCTTCACTACAAAGAAGAAATAGGTAATACACACCAGAACCAGAGAAACGAGATTTTCCATCCAGCAGACAACTAAGCAAAGAAGAATAAACAGTATTTCAAACAGAAAGAAAATCTTAACATGTTAGGAATTAAAAATTATCTCTCAATAATCACACTGAATGTAAATGGCCTCAATTCCCCAATCAAAAGACATAAAGTGGCAAAATGGATTAAAACCCAGAATCCATCCATCTGCTGCTTACAAGAAACACACTTTACAAGTAAAGACAGTAACAAACTCAAGGTAAAGGGCTGGAGCAAAGTAGTTTATGTTAAGTAGCCATCCTAACAAATGTGAAGTAGTATTTCACTATAGTTTTAATTTGTATTTCCTTAATGATTAGTTATATTATGATAATGATGAATGATATTCATGTGTTTATTGGTCATATAAAAAGCTTTAGAGATTTATTATCTATTTTAGTCATTTACCAATTTCTAAATTGTTTTTTTTGCTTTAATTATTGCTAAATTTTAGAATTTCTATTTGGAATATTAATATACATTCAGATATAGCATTTGGAAGTATTTTATCCCATTTTATCAGTAACTTTTAATTCTGTTTACATTGTCTTTGGATGTACAGTATTTCTTTTATTTTTTATGATGTTTGTTTATTCTTTTTTTGCCTGTGCCTTTGGAATCATATCCAAGAAATCACTGCCAATTTCAGTGTTGTGAAGTTTTATGACCCATGTTTTCTTCTAAAAGTTTATAGTCTTAAGCTTTACATTTAGGTCTTTTATCTATTTTGAGTTAATATTTATATATGGTGTTAGGTAAGGTTCCAATTTTATTATTTTTCATGTAAATGTTATTTTTCAACAATATTTAGTGAAAAGATTATTATTTCCTTCACCAAATGTTCTTGGAAACCTTGTCAAAAATAACTTGACCATATATGGAAGAATTTATTTCTAGGCTTTTTATTTTACTCCACTGGTTTATATATCTGCCTTTATAGCAGTACTATGCTTTTTTGATTATTTTAGCTTTATAATGTTTGAAATCAGAAAATGTACATCTTCTAGCTGGGAAAAAAATAAAAGCATGCACCACCAAAAACAAAACAAAAAACAAACAAACAAACACAAAAACCCAAGGGTTCCTGCAACTAGGCTTACATCTTGGAATTGAGCATATCCTAGATAATTTTTTCCCTAAGATCCATTTTACCTTTTGTATTGTCTGATTTGATGCACAATAAAATTTGTTAAAGTGTTATATATATATATATATATATATATATATATATATATATCACACACACACACACATATATATAAAAGGAGAGAGAAATCCCATGCACAGAGGTGTGCCCAAGCGCCCACTGGTGTTACAACCAAGGGGTGGGAGGTGGGACTGAGCCATGCCTTTTGGACTTCCAGCCCCAAAAACTGTGAGCTAAATAAACTGCATAGCTCCCCTCATTGCTGACACAGGGGGATCACAGATTTGAGGATAGCCTTAGCAATTTAGTGAGATGATTAGCAACTTAGTGAAACTTTGTTTTAAAATAAAATTTAAAAAAGGGGTTAGGGGATGAAGATCAGTGGTATAAAACCTCTGAGTTTAATCTTCAGTACTAAATAAATGAATAAACAAACCTTGTTGCTTTATAAAGTAGCTTGCCTTTGATGTTTCAGTATAGTAATAGAAAGCTACAGAGAGGAATCTTGTGTGATTAACTTACAATTTGTGAAGAGAAGGAGGAAGATAGGAGGAGGAGAGTCTGTCCCGTGGGAGAAGGAAGCTGTGCAGGCTCTGGGATGAGGTGGACCCAGCTTTTAACCAAACTAGCTAGCTCTATGACCTGTGGATACATCCAGCTCCCTGGTTTTTACTATTAATTCATTACGACTCTTAGTAAGTAGTTTTCATTTAAACTGTGCTGAGAAAGAGCTTGAAATGGCCCTAAAGACCTCCGGGGATCAGAGAAGCAGCTCCCTTGCTTTGCAATGTGATACATCAGAGGCTCTCTTATCCTGCAACAAATTATACAGCAGTCACTGGACGTGCTAATGTGTGCTCGCAAATGGGCGGGATCACATGCTTCCAATTAGTACTGAGTGCCGCTGCGAAGAAACAGCAAACATCACTTTGAGTAACTGAACCAACCACAGGACATTTCCATTTGCCCAATATAATAATGAGTTATTTGAGGAGTTATAGGTCCTGCTTTTAAGGACAGAAAAAGTCATTACTAAAGTGAGTTTTTTGTTGTTGTTGTTAGTATAAACTGGGCTTTCTCTGAACTTTTATTGTCACAACTGACTACCAAGCACAAAACAAAACAAAAAGTAATGGATGTAAGTGTTCAGACATAAAAGAGAATGAAAATCAAAGGCACACAAACCCAAGCTAGGTGGCTAAGTGGTCAAGTAAGACCAGAGCTGCTAGACTGAGATGGACTGGCTCGTTTTGAAAAACATCTGATGACATTGTAGAAATCTCCACTGGAAGTTTGAGCCAGACCTGATAATGTTGACTGGACACATGGAAAGTTTTCCAGATGTTGGTTTGCTTTAATGTTCAAATTTTAGAAGGGAAAAAATGGGCCCACTGTACCGTGATCAGGGTAACTACAGACATACTAACACACCCAGGTACACGCCCAGCCTCGTGGGCTCCTTCCCAATCTGGAAGCATCACAAGCTGGGCATGGCAGCACATGCCTTTAGTTCCAGTACTTTGAAGGCTGATACAGGAGAATCGCAGGGTCAAGGGCAACCTCAGCACATTATCAAGACTCTCAGCAACCTAGGGAGAACATGTTTCCAAACGAAAAATATGAAGTGTTGGGTGGAGGTATAGATCAGAGGTAGAATGCCCCTAGGTTAATCCCCAGTACCGAGAAGAAGGAAAAGGGGAAGGGGAAGAGGAAGAGAAGAGGGAAAGGGAAGGGAAGGAGAAGAAATCAGAGAGCCGGACAGGATGACTGCTAAATTTTCTTCCTTCCAAATCTGTAAATCCCCAATTCTTCATCCCAGCCCTTCTCAGTCAATCTTGAGAGATGAAGTTTCATCTGTAAGAGAGTGGCACCTTTTCACTCCTATGAAGTAGGAGGTTAAGAGATGCCTTTGTTTCTGGTTATGATGTACAAAGTCAAGATAAACTGTCACTCTTGCAATATATATCCAAGTGTGCACCACCAAGCCTGGCTCTTGCTAGCTTTTTGATTAATATTTTTACCAAGTTCATGAGCGATATGCTGAGGGCTGGAGCAAGACAGCTGAGAGTTCCTTGGTGAGGTATGAAGGGCTCAGGCAGAGGTCCAGGTGGAGGAAAAAGCAATGCAACTGACATCTTCAGCGGGAGGACAGAAAAGGAGAATAGAGGAAAAACCAGCCAAGGCACTGAGAGCTTTCAATGACCAAATAGCAGGGAAGCGGCGTCCGCTCCAGCCTTGCAGAACCAGGAGCACCAGCATTCAAGAGGGGCCCAAAAGAAAGAGAGATCACCAATGCCCTTGGCAACCAGGCTATAAGGCAGAGACATCACCCATGGTTTGGAAAAATGGCAACCTTGGGTAAAGCATAAAGAAATTTTTGCACTTTTTCAAGCGTTCAAATTCTAAAATCTGCTAAAGAAAATGAATGACTTTTCTCTCAGAGCATTTAAAACTGGGAGGAACCTGAATTGAAGTGAAAAACAAACTCTGATACATATTAGATGAAGTTGGCCGTTCAGTCTTGAAGTCTGGCAGAAGTTGGGGCATGAAATTTACTACAAGTATTATTTTGTAGTATTTTTTTGGCTAGTATCCTTTTATACAAAATGTCTATAACATTTCAGAGGCATTCAAGGATAAAAAGAAAATGTTAGCCGGGCGTGGTGGCGCACGCTTGTGATCCCAGCATTCGGGAGGCTGAGACCTGAGGATCGCAGTTTGCCGACAGCCTCAGCTACTTAGTGAGGCCCTCTGCAACTCAGTGAGACCTGATTTCAAAATAAAGAATAAAAAATAGGGCAGGGGGAATAGCTTGGAGGTCGAATGCCCCTGGGTTCCATCCCCAGTTCTGCAAAACAAAAAACAAAAAACAAGAAAATGTCACTATGTTTGTCAGTTTTCCATTACTATAAAGACTTAAGGTAATTATCTTGAAGAGAAAAAAGTCAATTTTGACTCATATATTTGGATTTTGAGTCCATTGTCAGTAGGCCTCCTTGCTTTAAAGAATAAAACAAAAATGAAAACAGTAATCATGGTAAGTGTGCTAATGGATGTAGTGTTAAAGGTAAACAATGCAGGAAAATCCAAATTTTCAATAGAGGGGTAGAAATTTTAATTATTATTACCACTTCTGTGACCCCCAAAAACGTGATAACAGCACCTTAGAAGAAGGGGATGTCATGGTTGACAGCTCTGGAGATTTCAGGCATTTAGTCCACGTCTGGCCAGGTAGAACCAGGCGGGGTAAAGGAATGGGGATGGGAACAAAGAGAGGAGAGCGCGAGGGCTCGACTCTCACATCAAGAAGGCTGGAAGCAAGAGAGAGAGCACACTGGAAGGGGTTCGTGGACATGGCACCTTCCCTAAGGCCACATCCCCGAGGGCCCACGTCCTTGAGCCACACCCACCTGCCTAGCTGACCACCCAGTAAATCCATTTAATGGATTTCGTCATTGAAGAAATTAGAAGGCTCATGATTTAATTATATTGTCTCTGAACCTCAGTACATAAGCTCTTTTAGGGAACATGCTATATCCAAACCATAACAAATGCTAATGAGATTTTGCTGCTGACCAAGATAGCATAACAATACTAAACTTACCCTTTTGTGTGAAACAATATCATCCAATTACACAATATGAAAACTAATTTTCAAGGCATGAAACATTAGGCAACAGTCATTCCTCAAAAAACAAAAGAGGCTAGTCCTATAAATGTTCCATCTTATTGCCTTGTAAGAGATTTCAGGCTATGGTGCAGCAAAGGGGGATTCTGCTGCAGCCCAGAGGACTCCAGAGTGTGAGATGGACTACATAGGCCAAGAAACCACATTGGTTAGAGTTTTCAGGACAGAGCAACAGAGCGGGAAGCTGCATAAGGAAGTAACTGTGGACAGTCAGTTTCCCCGTTGAGTATTGAGAGAGTGATAACTGGTGTGCACCTATGTACCCCAAGGCTTGGAGAAAGAGTCACCCCAAAAGATTAGAGGAAAGAGAAGTTAGGGACCATGCAACAATGAAGATAATACTTTCCTCACTATCCAGAAAAGAAAACTTTATAAAAATCATACCACCTACTAATGAGCTTGGGTTCCCATAACAAAATACCACCTATTGGATGCTACCACAGAAATGGATTTCCTCACGGTTCTAGGAGGTGGAAAGTTCAATATCAAGATTCTAGTAGGGCTTGTTCTCTGAGGAGGGCTCTTCCTGGTTGGCAGACACCTGCCTTCTCAATGTGTCCTACCATGGCAAAGAGAGACCAATTTCTGGTGTCTCTTTTTCTTTTATAAGGACATCAGTTCTATTGGGTCAGGGTTTCACCCTTATGACCTCATTGGACTTTACCTCCTTAAATGTCTCACATAGGAAGAGGCGGTCTGGGGCTTCAACATATGAATCAGAGGGTCAGACAAGTCAATTTACCACAACTTAGAAGAGTTTTATTTCAGTACTGGGGAAATAATTAAGTCTGGTCAGGAGTAACAAATTCTAGCATACTAGAAAAGTTTTAAATGTCTTTAAGCAATGTAATTGTAGCCCATATTTAAAGTTAGAAATATTATAAAAATGCAAAAATTCTTAAAACACAAACAAGGTAAAATTTGTAACTCATGTAATAAAAAGTTACTAGGCATGCACAAAGTAGGAAAACATAAAACACTAAAGAAATTAAGAAGTGTAATAAAAGTGACCCAGAATAGATACAGATATAAGTAACAGAAAAGAACATTAAACCTATTCTACAGCTTGAAAAATAATGTAGAGGCATAGAAGACACAAGAATGATCAGAATTAAACTGTTAGGGATGAAAACTACAATGTTTGCGATGAAAATAGAATGGCATGATAACAACGGATTAGACATGTCAGAATAAAAGATTATCAGACCTGACAACATGCCAGTTGAAATCATCCCAAGTGAAACTATAAGATAAAACAATAAGAAAAATGAACAGCAAACCAGGGCCTGGTAGGAAAATTGAAAGTAAACCAATATATAATATTTGTAATTGTAGTTCATGAGGAAGAAGAGAGAATGAGGGACAGAAAGCATATTTGAAAATGTAGTAACAAAATAATTTCTAACTTGTGAAAATTGTAAACTCATAGATCCAAGATCAACAAGCTCCAATCACAATATCAATTAAAGAAAATTATAAGGTATAGCATAATCAAGTTGCATAATCCAATGAGGAAGATAAGTTTTGAAAAATAGCCAAAACAAGCAAAAAAGATAAATTATATACAGAGAAAAATGGCAAGGATGAGAACAGATTTTTTTAATCAGAAACAATTCAGAGTAAATTTTTTTTTTTTTTTGGTGGTACTGGGGTTCCTGGAAGCCCTTCTACCTCCAGGCTACACTCCCAGACCTATTTTTACATTTTTATTTGGAAACAGGGTCTCCTAAGCCAGCGCGCGGCTGGCTTCGAACCTGCGTGATCCTCCTGTCTCTGCCTCCCAAGCGCGGGGATTACAATCGTGCGCCACCACGCCCGGCTCAGAGTAAAATTTAAGTGAAGCAACATCTGTATGCTATGGGGGGGAAAAGGACTTCTTTGAGTATAGCTCCTCTTAAATTTTTTTTTTTTTTTTTTTTTTTTTTTTGCGGGTCTGGGGGTGGAACCCAAAGGGATTCAACCTCTGAGCTACACCTCTTGCCCTATTTTTTTTATTCTTTATTTTGAAACCGGGTCTCACTGAGTTGCAGAGGGCCTCACTAAGTAGCTGAGGCTGTCTGCGAACCGCGATCCTCCAGGTCTCAGCCTCCCAAATGCTGGGATTACAAGCGTGCGTCACCATCCCGGCTAGAGTATAGCTCCTCTTAATTGATTAATCCATAAAACAAAACGAGCAAGTTATCTTTCCCCAACAAGAAATCATAGAAGCAGTTTGCAAAGCAGTTACAGACATTCTTGTTCAAAATAGGGGGAAATGGAAGGTAAAATGGGGTCATTTGTCCACAATAATTTTGAAATCTAGCTGAGAAAACATTGAGTATTCCTTGATTAGATTTCAAACTGCAAATAATTTTCTATGTCTCTAGGATGTGCCTTCTGAAATCTTAAATTCTGTTATCTGAATTGTTCTTCCTTTTCAAAATGAAAGCACAGGTTTAGAAGTGAGTAGCAGCCGGGTGTGATGGCGCACGCTTGTAATCCCCGTGCTTGGGAGGTGGAGACAGGAGGATCGCGCTGGTTCAGAGCCAGCCTTGCTGGCTTAAGAGACCCTGTTTCCAAATAAAACAATATAAAATAGGTCTGGGAGTGCAGCCCGGAGATAGAAGGGCTTCCAGGAACCCCAGTACCACCAAATAATAATAATAATAATAATAATAATAATAATAATAATAATAATAATAGAAGTGAGCAGTATTATCAACCTGCTTCCTCCCATTGAGTTGGGGTTACAATGCTCTCCTCTTGTCTTTTATCTGCTCTTTGGGTGCAAGCTGGCAGTATTTTTTCTGACAGAAAATTCTTCTGACAGAATTTTCTTAAGAACTTTGTGAGTCTTCCCTAGGGATCACTTTATTGGAAACTTTATTTACATATTTTTTTAAAGAAGTCCTGCTCTACTCTGAGCTTCTGCTGGGAGCTGAGGAACATGCCCTGGATTGCCGAGGCCCTGTGAAGAAGGAGACCTGGGGCACACTGAGCCTCTCAAAAAGGCCCTCTCTGTACCCAGCACTCTGGCCCTCTGTTCTTCCTGAGACATTAGTAAAAGATGGTTTAGTCACACTCTTGCCTTTTTCTCATTTTGCACTTCTCTGAGCATTCTTGTTGGAAGTCAACTCTCAACCCTCAATTTTAACATGTTTTGCCACTTGGAGAAGGCTGCAAATTTTCAAAGTCGTCGAGTCTTAGTTCCTTTTAGCTCAACAGTTTTCCCCTCAATTTTACTCTCTTTACATAATTTATTATAACCAACAAGAAGAAACTAAATAGAACCTTCAACACTTCACTTAGAAATGTCCTTAGATAACTAAGTTAATCACTTTCAGGGTTTGCTCTTTACATAATTTTGAGAGGTAATTGTGTTAAGTGTTCTGTTACTGTTTAATCAGAATTCCTTCAGTTTCCAGTAACATATAACCCACTTTCTTGTATGTCCTCACTGGCACCCTTAATGTCCAGGTTTCTAACAGGTAACTTAAGCTTTCACAACTATTCTCTTCAAAATTCTTCTGGCCTCTATCCATTCCTCAGGTGCAAATCTACTCTCACATTTCTAGGTATTTACTATATTACCACTCCACTTCCAGTACCAAAATCTGTATTATTTACCTGGTACATCATAACAATATTGCCACAAACCTGGTAGCATAAAACATAATACATGGTGGTGCATGCCTGTAATCCCAGTACTAGTAGTCTGAGATGGTGATTGCAAGTTTGAGGCCAGCTTCGGCAACTTAGCAAGACCCTGTTTCAAAATAAAAATAAAATAAAATAGGGTGTAGCTTGGATGTAGAATGTCCCTGGGTTCAACTTCCAGTACCACATAAAAAACAATAACATATTTATTATCTTATGATTCCTGTAGGTCAGGAGTTTGGGCATCTCAAGTAGATAGACTCTCTACAATGAAAGAGTCAGCCATGGTTAGGCTCTCATTTGAAGAAGGACATACTTCCAAACTTACAAAATTGTTTGTAGAGTTCAGTTCTTATGCTCTTTATAAAATTATTTAAAAACCAAACCTTGAAAGTGATTAACTTAGTTATCCAAGGACTTTTCTAAGTGAAGTGTTGGACTGAGGAATTGGTTCTTGATGGCTATGAAGTCATCTCTATTAGGATCCTAGAGTTCCTTGCCACATGAGAAAGCAGCTTAATCATTTGATTCCTGGAAAGCAAGAAGGAAGTAAGAGTTTCTAGAAGGACTCGTGGGACAATTATGTCATACAGTCACAAAGCCATTTACACATAATCATATCTGCTCATCATAATCTGCTCATCACCTTTGATTATGAACCTTTTTTTTTAGTTAAAAGCAAGTCACAGTTCATGCCTGTTAAGAAGGGTGGGTGATTCACAAGTGAATTCCAGGAGGCAGGCCTCCTGAAGGTCACCTCAACACCTGTCTGCCACAGTGACTGGACAGGGTTTGTATATCCCCAGAATTCAAGGTTAGTTCAACATTCATCAGTCAATGTGATTTACAATATTAACACACTACCAAAAAATCTATAGGATCATTTCTTTAAATAAAGAATTTTTTAATTTATAGAATCTAACATCCATTCCTAATAAAAATGCTTAGCCATTTAGAGGTAGAAATAAATTTCTTCAAACTGATGAGAGACAAACAGCCTCCAGCAAATATATTTAGTGATGAAAGACTGAATGATTTTTCCTTTAGGAAAAGGACAAAGAGAGAGAGGAGAAGGGAAACAGAAAAATAACAGTGCTTGTGAGATATGTGAGACAATATAGAACCTCTTTATATACAGGTAACTGGAATCTATGATAAAAAGGGAAGAATAGGTCAAGCAGAAGAAATATTGAAGAGCTATAATAGAAACATTTGAAAAATTAATGAAAAATATGTCACATATTCAAGAAGGTCAATGAGGCCAATACAGAATAATTACAAAGAAATAAATACATGGGTATATAAGTAGTCAAATGCTCAAATGTCAAAACTAAAAATAAAAATCTCTTAAAACTAGTCAGAGAAACATCTATAGAGAGAAAGAAGCAACTGAATGGAATGAGGTGGGGAGAGAAACCCACTAAGAGATATGTGCAATATGAATGTATCATTTTGAATGATATTATACATCATAGTGACCTATGATGTATAATTAAATTGCACCAATAAAATTCTAAACAAAATAAAACAGACAGAAAAAATAGCAAGAGAAAAAATATGTATTACAAGCCAGGCATGGTGGTGCAGCTTGTAATCCCAGCATTTGAGGCTGAGACAGGAATCCAGGTTTGCAGCCAGCCTCAGCTCCTTAGTGAGGTCCTTTGAAACTCAGTGAGACCTTGTTTCAAAATAAAGAATAAAAAATAGGGCTAGGGGTATAGCTTGAAAGTAGAATGCCCCTGGGTTCCATCCCCAGTACTACAAAAATATATATATTACCATACAGTGGAACAATAATCCAAACAATGTTAACATTGGAAACCAGAAGAAAATGGTATTATCTTTTATTTTATTTATCTTTTTTTTTCTTGCTGTACTGGGGATGAAACCCAGGGGCATTTTACCTCTGAGCGACACCCCCAGCTCTATTTTTTATTCTTTATTTTGAAACTGGGTCTCACTGAGTTGCAAAGGGCCTCACTAAGTAGTAGCTGAGGCTGTCCATGAACCGCGATCCTTCTGTCTCAGCCTCACAAGTGCTGGGATTACAAGCGTGCTCCACCACACCCAGCAGTATTATGTATTTAAAGTGTCAGGAGGAAAAAATAAAATGACTTGCCTAGAACTCATAGCCAGAGAAATTATTTTTAATTCAAAGTAAGGAAAGTCAAATAAAAACAATTTCACACCAAAACAGTGGACACAATTCATATTTAACAGACCTACACCACAGCAAACGTTAAAGAAGTTTTTCAGGCTGAAGAGACATGATATCAAGTAAAACTCACATCTCCTAGAAGGAATTGAAACCACCAGAGAGGATAAACACACAAGTAAATATCAAAGACTATAAGTTTATATAATCAATTTTATATTTATAATACATGTTAAAGTAAAATATAAGACAAGACCATACAGCATGAAGAAGTTAGACTTCTTTATAAAGTTTATTATGAATAAACATGAGTCATAATGGTGAATTACAGTTTTGTAAGGTTCTTACATTGCTCATGACCTACAAAAATATTACATAAAGGCAGACAGTGAACTTAAAAATGCATATTACAAGTTCTAAAGCAACCACAAAGACACAGAGTGAAAAAGTAAACAGAGGACCTAAAACAGAATACTAAAAACATTCAACTCATCCAAGAAAAACAGGAAAGTATGACCAGAGGAATAAAAAACCCACATAAAATAAATAGAAAACAAATACCAGAATGGTAGGTCTACATCCAGCTGTATCAAAAATTAAATTAAAATGGTGTTCTTTATTTCCTTCTTCCTTCTGTCCTCCTTTCATACCTTCCTCAGTTTTTTCTTTTTCGTTTCTTGCTTTCTGTTAGGGTTTGGGTTTGGAATGTGTCCCCAAAAGGCTCATGTGTTGGCAGCATGTCCCCACTGCAGCAATACTGAGAGGTGAAATCATTGAATTGAAGCTCTGCTCCCATCAGCGTGTGAGTGCACTGAATGGTTAACACTTGAGTGGGTGTACAGTAGTAACGTAGGCAGCTGGGAAATGGCTGGAGGAGGCAGGCCACTGAGGCCGTGGCCTTAGGAGCTCCCACTGTGCCTGGTTACCGTCCATCTGGTTCTGCTTCCCAGTTGCCATGAAGTGAGCATCTATTCCCTGCTGCACACTGTGCAGCCATGATGTTTGCTTTGTAGTCAGCAAACTCGGGACTGAACCTCGGAAGCCATGAGTCCAAATGAACCTTACCTCCCATGTGTTGTTCATGTTCGCTATATTGGTCACATGGATGGAAAAACAGACTAAAGCACTTTCCTTCCTTCATTCTTCCTTCACAACCTCCTTCCTTTCCTAAATATCTTCTATCAAAAGCATGGCTAGGCAGCCTGTGCGACAGTTCTGGAAATATCGTGGAGTTCCTCTTTTACTTACAGTGTGCGTTGTTGGTTTGCGTGACTTGTCTGCATTAGAAAAAAACAAGTTTCTACTGGCCACCGTGTTTCTTCTTAATTTTAAGCAGTTGGCTCTGTATGATATATGTAATCAAGATATAATTAAAATCAGAAGAATAGCATAGTTAAGAATTGCATAAACTTTGACCTTTTTGACATTGTGAGACTTCTTCCCTTTTCCCCAGAAAAATTCCCTTGTACGTGTTTGAGTAATAATTATGTCAAAATGAATGGACAGTTGTCCCAGCAAAACTTGTGGATAGAGATGTGTTTGAGGTATGTACAGGCTCCCTGTTCTCCCTGCCTCCTGGCCCTAGAACTGGGTTGGCTACTCTCTCCATATTTTACTAAAGAAATCATTTTAACACTCATGTTTCCACTGTGGCATTTTCTGCAGACGTTTTTTCAGGTCATATATTAAACTAATTTTGAAGATCATATTTTTCCTATTTTCATTCTGATGTGTGACATCAATTCAAAAGATGATTAGTTCATTTCAAGAAGTGATGTCTCCTGTTCCAGTAGGTGACATTGGGTGTCCCACTTAGGAGAATAGGGCCAACCAACAGACTTGCTGAAGCCAACTGTCTCCTTAGAAAAACAGATGTGACTAAGGCACACATTCTGTGTGTTTCCTACTATGTGAACATGTATTCACATATTAACTTTTTTAAAAATAAATGTAGGTGATGAATACAGAGCAGTCATCTTCATCTCCATTGTTGTAGAGTAGATATTTTGGAGTATTGTCTTGATATATGTTTGCCTGTTTCAACACTGGTTTAACTTATTCAGTAAAGCAAATGCTTTCTTACTGTAGGTCGACTTGGGTTTTAAAAGCTTTTCTGAGATTTGTTCTCTGTGTGTGTCTGTAATAGCAGAAAACTTGTACAAGTGGAATAACTCCTCTTCCATATTGCTTTTCTCATGGGGCGTTTTCCAAGGGCAACAGGATTCCTATCAAGGGAAGACTGTCAGTAGTAAGAATTAAAAAGAGTGAAATGCATCATGAAGTTAAATCCCAATCTAATTGAAATCATTCTAGTATCTTGAACAAACACTTAAACTTCTCTGATCCAAACCTTCTAACTTCTGCTCATATAAATTCCTATAAATGGTAGTGCTATAACTTAATGTCACTAATATTGGGTTGGCTATCATTCTGATTATATATATTAGAATGTATTCCAATATTACTAGTTCTCATTCTTATTAGGAAAAGGAAATCTAAAAGAGTTTGATTGGTCTACTCCAATTATCTCTGATCTTTTACTTTTTGGAAAGATGGAATATCATCTTTTGGAATATGAAAGATTTGAGAAATATGCCTGAGTACAACTAGCTCAGCTTCCTTCATCTTGGAAACAAGTGTCTCCCTAGAATGTATGAATTCCCTTTTAAAATTCCAAAAGCAGTCAGGCGTGGTGCACGCTTGTAATCCCAACATTTGGGAGAATGAGACCTGGAGGATCGCAGTTTGCAGACAGCCTCAGCTACGTAGTGAGGCCCTCTGCAACTCAGTGAGACCCGGTTTCAAAAAAAAAAAAAAAATTAGGGCAAGGGGTGTAGCTCAGAGGTCAAATGTCCCTGGCTTTCATCCTCAGACCCACAAAATAATAAATAAATAAGCTAATTAATTAATTAAAATAAAATTCCAAAGGCCATTTTATAGAGGTTTTGTAAAGATTTCACAAACTGGAAGGCAATCCTACACAGGTTCAAAATTGTAGGTTCTGATATATCAGTTTTAATCTAAATTTAGTTCTTCCCAGCTGTGCCCTTAGTCAAGGACAATAAACTCAAAGCCAATATCATATTGAATGGGGAAAAACTGCAAGAATTTCCTCTAAAATCAGGAACAAGACAAAGATGCCCACTATTACCACTTCTTTTCAATATAGTCCTCGAAACTCTTGCCACAGCAATAAGATAAGAGAAGGAAACCGAGGAAGTGGCAGTGGCGCCATATTGCCAACAGCAGTGGTGAGTTCACCATGCCTGCAACAACTCCAGATCAGTGCACACAAAAATGGTAAGTGAAATTTTGGCCCCTAAAGGAGAAATACCAGCACTGCACCCCCAGGGACTTGCGCAACTTTGATAATCTCTCCGGATCTGAGATTTTGCAGTCCAACCCAGTGAAGGAGTAGTGGTGGCAAAGATACCACACACTAGTCACAGCTCCCTGTGAGAAAAAAACCCAGCTCAGCACCCCCATGGTCTTGAGCTGCCTCGATTAACTCCCTGGATCTGAGACTTTGCAATACAACCCAGTAAAGGAGTAATGGCAGCTGAGATTACCACAAACTCGAGATCCAGAGCACCCTAAGTGAAGTCGTGGTGACCCAGAGAAGAACCCAGAGAAGGCAGAAACTTCTGAAATCATGTGAAAAAGGAACAACAATAGAGCAATGAACACCCACAACCCCACAATATCAATCCTGAAAACACAGAAATACAGAGATCTCCAGATCAAATCAGGAATAAAACTGTAGAAATAATACAGGACCTTCTAAAAGAATTTAGAGAGAGTCTACAAGAAAGGAAGGATGCAATCATTGAAGTAAAGGCATCAATTCAAACTATAAACAATCGATTAGACCACATGGAGAATAGAATCTCACTCCTAGAAGATGATCACTCCAAAACAAACACATGATTTATAACTTAGAAAAAAAATCCAACAGCAAAAATTTGACATTGAAGAAATATGGGCCCATTTTAAGAGAGCTAACCTAAGAATAATTGGAATAGAGGAGGGAAAAGAAGGTGAAACCAAAGGGATCAATAATCTCTTCAAAGAAGTAATAGCAAAAAGTTTTCCAAACATAGAGCAAGAGGTTGATACACAGGTCCAGGAAACTTATAGAACTCCCCTTAGACAGGATCAGAGAAAAGGTTCCCCATGCCACATTAATTGTCAAAATGAGCTGGGTGTGGTGGCACACACTTGTCATCCACGCGCTTGGGAGGCTGAGACAGGAGGATTGCACAGGTTCAAAGCCAGCCTCAGCTACTTAGTGAGGCTCTCAGCAACTTAGTGAAACCCTGTTTCCAAATAAAATAGAAAATAGGTCTGGGAATATAGTCCAGAGGTAGAAAGCCCCTGGGTTCCACCCCCATTACCACCAAAAAAAAAAAAAAAATCGTCAAAATGACCAATGTATAAGCCAAGGAGAGAATGTTAAAGGCAACCAGAACAAAAGGCCAAGTGACATTCAGAGGAAAACCAATTAGAATCACTCCAGACTTCCCAAACCAAGTCATGACAGCCAGAAGGGCTTGGAGTAACATATTCCAAACTCTGAAAGAAAACAACTTCCAGCCAAAAACTTCCTACCCAGCCAAACTATCTATCAGATTAGATTGGGAAATAAGAAGCTTCCATGAAAAACAGAAATTGAAGGAATATATGTCTTTATTTATTTTATTTTATTTTTTTATTTTTGGTGGTACTGGGGTTCCTGGAAGCCCTTCTAGCTCCGGGCTATACTCCGAGACCTATTTTTTATATTTTTGTTTTGAAACAGGGTCTCTTAAACCAGTGCGGCTGGCTTCGAACCTGCCTGATCCTCCTGTCTCCACCTCCCAAGCACGGGGATTACAAGCGTGCTCCACCACACCTGGTGGAATTTATGTCTTTAAAACCAGTGTTAGAGAAAATACTCAAAGAGCTTCACTACAAAGAAGAAATAGGTAATACACACCAGAACCAGAGAAACAAGATTTTCCATCCAGCAGACAACTAAGCAAAGAAGAATAAACAGTATTTCAAACAGAAAGAAAATCTTTTTTTTTTTTTTTTTGGTGGTACTGGGGTTCCTGGAAGCCCTTCTACCTCCGGGCTACACTCCCAGACCTATTTTTACATTTGTTTTAAATTTGTAAACAGAGTTTCCTAAGCCAACATGCGCGGCTGGCTTCGAACCTGTGCGATCCTCCTGTCTCTGTCTCCCAAGCGCGGGGATTACAAGCGTGCGCCACCACGCCCGGCCCAGAAAGAAAATCTTAACATGTTAGGAATTAAAAATTATCTCTCAATAATCACACTGAATGTAAATGGCCTCAATTCCCCAATCAAAAGACATAAAGTGGCAAAATGGATTAAAACCCAGAATCCATCCATCTGCTGCTTATAAGAAACACATTTTACATAAAGATAGTAACGAACTCAAGGTAAAGGGCTGGAGCAAAATAATTTATGTTAAGTAGCCATCTTAACAAATGTGAAGTAGTATTTCACTATAGTTTTAATTTGGATTTCCTTAATGATTAGTTATATTATGATAATGATGAATGATATTCATGTGTTTATTGGTCATATAAAAATCTTTGGAGATTTATTATCTATTTTAGTATTTTATCTATTTCTAAATTGTATTGTTTGCTTTTATTGTTAAATTTTAGGATTTCTATTTAAAATATTAATATACCTTCAGATATAGCATTTGGAAATATTTTATCCCATTCTATCAGTAACTTTTAATTCTGTTTACATTGCCTTTGTATGGACAATATTTTTTTATTTTTTATGAAGTTTGTTTGTTTATTCTTTTGTTGCCTGTGCCTTTGAAACCATATCCAAGAAATCACTGCCAATTTCAACATTGTGAAGTTTTATGACCCAGGTTTTCTTCTAAAAGTTTATAGTTTTAAGCTTTACATTTAGGTCTTTTATCTATTTTGAGTTAATATTTGTATATGGTGTTAAGTAAGGGTCCAATTTTATTCTTTTTATGTAATTATTATTTTTCAACAGTATTTTTAGTGAAAAGATTATTATTTCCTTCACCAAATGTTCTTGGAAACCTTGTCAAAAATAACTTGACCATATATGGAAGAATTTATTTCTAGGCTTTTTATTTTACTCCACTGGTTTATATATCTGCCTTTATAGCAGTACTACACTGTTTCGATTATTGTAATTCTATAAGGTTTGAAATCAGAAAATGTACATCTTCTAGCTGTGTTCTTTTTTGAGATTGTTTTGGGTGTTTAGAGTTTATATTTAAGTTAGGATTTATTTTTTCTGAAGAATAAGTCTCAAGACTTTTTTACAAATATTACATTAACAAGTGGAAACTCTAAATTATTGTTGGTAGGATTGCAAATTAGTGCAACCACTTTGGCAAACAGTATGGAGGATTCTCAGAAGAATGGGACAAACTTACCATATGATCCAGCAATACCACTTCTGGGTATCTACCCAAAAGAAATGAAATCAAGCTACCAAACTAATGCATGTGTATCTATGTTCATAGCTGCACAATTCACCATAACTATGGAACCAGCCAAGATGTCCATCAACAGATGAATGGATTACAAAACTGTGGGATATGTACACAATGGAATTTTACTCAGCCATAAAGAAAAACACAATTATATCATTTACAAAAATTGATGGAACTGGAGGACATTATGCTAAGTGAGATTAGTCAGTCACAAAAAATAAGAAATCAGATGCTTTCCCTAATATGCAAAAGCTAGGGAGAAATGGGTAACAGGAGGAACTTTAGATGAAGAAGGAGATCCTATAGAAAAGCAAATAAGGTGACCTAACTGAGGGAATGGGAGGGTGAAGAGGGAAACTCTCTACAGCACATGATGTACTTAAACATATCAAAATCAATCACTATAAGCTAAGCATGGGAAGAAGGGATGGGGAGGGAATAAGGTGGGGATTGGGTATGGGCTAATTGGATAATGTGTGCATGTATGTCTCCACAAATCTTTTACCCCATTAAGGTGTATGACTAGTAACATACTATAGAAATGATCCCTGAAAATATAGCCTTAACTGAATAGACACTTCACAAAAGAAGAGATACAAATTGCCAATAGATACATGAAAAGATGTTCTACATCATTAGCCATCAGGGAGAAGCAAATCAAAACTACACTGAGATTCCATCTAACCCCAATCAGAGTGACAAATATAAAGAAATCAAGGCGAGGATGTGGGGAAAGAGGAACTCTTTTACTCTGTTGGTGGGAGTGCAAACTAATTTAGCTGCTATGAAGATCAGTGTGGAAATTTCTTAGAAAACTGGAAATAGATCCACCATATGATCCAGCTATATCACTCCTGGGTATTTTTCCAAAGGGATTAAAATCAGAGAACTACAGTAACATATACATATGTATGTTCATAGCAACACAATTTGTAATAGCCGAAATATCGAACCAAGCCAGATAAAAGTATTGCAAAATTATGGGAAATACACACAATGGAATTCTATTCAGCTATAAAGAAGAACAAAATCATGGCGTTTGCAAGAAGATGGAGAGACCTGAAGAACATTATGTTAAGTGAGACCAGCCAAACACAGAAGGAGAAGGGACATATGTTTTCTCTAATATGCCCAAACTAGGGAGCATTGGGGATACCAGAAGGACTCCCGATAATGGAGAGAAAATCTCAGCAAAGCTAGACTGGAAGGATAGGAGATGAAGAAGGCTGAGGTTGATTAATGGAGGAGCTACATCCAAATATGTGTCAAAATATGAATATAGCATGGCCAACCTGGACACTCATTGTTGGGAGGGGGAAGGGAACTGGGGTGTGGGGGGAGAGTGCACCAAGTACAGTCTAAATGTATAACATTTTATTTTATTTTTATTTTATTTTATTTTTAATTCATTAATTAATTAATTTTTTAAATAGGTGCATTGGAGTCATTGGAGTCATTGGAGTACAAGACTTGAGAGGATATACAAGCACACATCATCCAATTAGCCCTCCTCCAGCCCCCATCCCATTCCCTCCCCCTCCCTCGATCCCATGCTTCTTTGGTGATTAACTCTGATACATTTGTTTATGTACCTCCTGCGTTTTAAAGAGGCTCCATCCTCCACTATTCCATACCCTCTGATTGGTCACATTAGTTGCTTCACTATAGGGCCCTTTCTATAGCTCAACCTCTTCCTGTTGCCCCTTTCCTCCTAGTTATTGCTGATTAGGGGAAGCTTCTGATTTATATTTTCTGCGATATTTCACTGTGCATGCCGCATTGAAAGTACCGATCCCACTCTTGACGGCCCATTTTGTGGCCTGGCTACCCGGTGGACTGATCCAGACATCACTGGCTCAAGCAGTGGCCTTGCCTCATGGGAGGCCCTGATTCTGGTCTCGCTGGCCCTCACACCGGCCTAACCCCTCAGCTGGCTTCGATCCTGGCCTCGGAGGCCGCAGTAGTGGCCTTGCCTCATGGCAGGCTCCGATGCTGGCCATTGACCCCGGCACCAGCCTAACCCTCAGCAGGCTCCGATCCCGGCCTCGGAGGCCCCAGCACTGGCCTAGCCTCAAGGCAGGCTCCAATGCCGGCCTCACTGACCCCAGCTCCAGCCTAACCCCTCAGCAGGCTCCGATCCAGGCCTCGGAGGCCCCAACACCGGCCTGTCTCATGGCAGGCTCAGATGCCGGCCTTGCTGGCCCCAGCTCCGGCCTAACCCCTCAGCAGGCTCCGATCTCAGCCTTGGAGGCTTCAGCACTGGCCTTGCCACACGGCAGGCTCCAATCTCAGCTTCGCTGGCCCCAGCACCAGCCTAACCCCTCAGCTGGCTTCAATCCTGGCCTCAGAGGCCGCAGTAGTGGCCTTGCCTCATGGCAGGCTCCAATGCCAGCCATTGGCCCCGGCACCAGCCTAACCCCTCGGCAGTATTCTGATCCTGGCCTTGGAGACCCCAGCACCGGCCTTGCCTCACGCTGGCTCGGATGCCGGCCTCACAGGCCCCAGCTCCAGCCTAACACCTCAGCAGGCTCTTATCCTGGCCTTGGAGGCCCCAGTACCGGCCTTGCCTCACAGCAGGCTCCGGTGCTGGCCTCGCTGGCCCCAGCACCGGCCTAACCCCTTGGCAGGCTCCAATCCCGGCCTCAGAGGCTCCAGCACCAGCCTTGCCTCACGGCAGGCTCTGATGCTGGCCTTGCTGGCCCCAGCACTGGCCTAACCCCTAGGAAGGCTCTTATCCTGGCCTCGGAGGGCCCAGCACCAGCCTTGCCTCACGGCAGGCTCCAATGCAAGCCTCGCTTGCCCCAGCACTGGCCTTACCCCTCGGCAGGCTCTTATGCTGGCCTCGGAGGCCCCAGCACCGGCCTAACTCCTCAGCTGGCTTCGATCCCGGCCTTGGAGGCCACAGTAGTGGCCTTGCCTCACGGCAGGCTCCGATGCCGGCCATTGGCCCCAGCACCAGCCTAACCCCTCAGCAGGAATCCGATCCCGGCCTCGCAGGCCGCAGCACTGGCCTAGCCTCACGGCAGGCTCCGATGCCGGCCTTGCTGGCCCCAGCACCGGCCTAACCCCTCAGCTGGCTTCGATCCTGGCCTTGGAGGCCACAGTAGTGGCCTTGCCTCATGGCAGGCTCCAAAGCCGGCCATTGGCCCCAACACCAGCCTAACCCCTCAGCATGAATCCGATCCCGGCCTCGGAGGCCCCAGCACTGGTCTAGCCTTACAGCAGGCTCCGATGCCGGCCTCGCTGGCCCCAGCTCTGGCCTAACCCCTCAGCAGGCTCTGAGCCCGGCCTCGGAGGCCCCAGCACTGGCCTTGCCTCACGGCAGGCTAGGGTGCCGGCCTCACTGGCCCCAGCTCCGGCCTAACCCCTCGGCAGGCTCCAATCCCAGCCTCGGAGGCCCCAGCACTGGCCTTGCCTCATGTCAGGCTCCAATCTCAGCCTCGCTGGGCCCAGCACCGGGCTAACCCCTCTGCAGGCTCTTATCCTGGCCTCGAAGGCCCCAGCACCGGCCTTGCCTCACGGCAGGCCCCGATGCCAGCCTCACTGGCCCCAGCACCGGCCAAACCCCTCGGCAGGCTCTGATCCCGGCCTCGGAGGCCCCAGCACTGGCCTTGCCTTACGGCAGGCTCCGATGCCCGCCTCGCTAGCCTCAGTACCAGCCTAATCCCTCGGCAGGCTCTTATCCTGGTTCAGAGGCCCCAGCACCGGCCTTGTCTCACGGCAAGCTCCGATGCCAGCCTCGCTGGCCCCAGCACTGGCCTAACCCCTCGGCCTGCTCCGATCCCGGCATCATAGGCCCCAGCACCGGCCCTGCCTCATGGCAGGCTCCGATGCCAGCCTCACTGGCCCCAGCACCAGCCTAACACCTCAGCAGGCTCCAATCCCAGCCTTGGAGGCCCCAGTACCGGCCTTGCCTCACAGCAGGCTCCGGTGCCGGCCTCGCTGGCCCCAGCTCCGGCCTAACCCCTTGGCAGGCTCCAATCCCGGCCTCGGAGTCCCCAGCACTGGCCTTGCCTCATGGCAGGCTCTGATGCTGGCCTCGCTGGCCCCAGCACCGGCCTAACCCCTCGGAAGGCTCTTATCCTGGCCTCGGAGGCCCCAGAACCGGCCTTGCTTTATGGCAGGCTCCGATGCTGGCCTCATTGGCCCCAGCACTGGCCTAACCCCTCGGCAGGCTCCAATCTCAGCTTCAGAGGCCTCAGTAGTGGCCTTGCCTCATGGCAGGCTCTGGTGCCGGCCTCGCTGGCCCCAGCACCAGCTTAACCCCCCGGCAGGCTCATATCCTGGCCTCGGAGGTCCCAGTATCAGCCTTGCCTCACAGCAGGCTCCGATGCTGGCCTCTCTGGCCCCAGCACCGGCTTAACCCCTTGGCAGGCTCCGATCCCGGCCTCAGAGGCCCCAGCACCGACCCTGCCTCACGGCAGGCTCTGATGCCAGCCTCACTGGCCCCAGCACTGGCCTAACACCTCAGCAGGCTCCAATCCCAGTCTCGGAGGCCCCAGTACCAGCCTTGTCTCATGGCAGGCTCCAGTGCTGGCCTTGCTGGCCCCAGCACTGGTCTAACCCCTCGGCAAGCTCCAATTTCAGCCTCGGAGGCCCCAGAACCAGCCTTGCCTCATGGCAGGCTCCGATCTCAGCCTCGGAGGCCTCAGTAATGGCCTTGCCTCATGGCAGGCTCCAGTGCCAGCTTCGCTGGCCCCAGCACTGGCCTAACCCCTCGGCAGGCTCCAATCCCGGCCTCGCTGGCTCCAGCTATGACCTAACCCCTCAGCAGGTTCCGATCCCGGCCTTGGAGGCCCCAGCACCGGCCTTGCCTCATGGCAGGCTCTGATGCAGGCCTCGCTGGCCCCAGCACCAGCCTAACCCCTCAGTAGGCTCTGATCACTGTCTCTTGGGTTATTATTTCAAAGGTTCCAGGTGTAATGTATCAGATCTCTGCCTCCCCTGAGTACTGGCCACTGCCATTGCCACTGCCTCCACTATTTCAAATCCTTCCCAGGCTCTTTTTCCACTCTGGATGTTGTCCAGTGTTCCTAAGCATGCGTGACAGTAACATTCGACATTTGGTGTAATTGCTCCAAAAAAATAAGGTTGGTAGGATCCGGTTTCTGCTTCTCCTGAATACAAGTCTCCACCACCATTGCGGAGACCTCTTTCAACACCGCCTTTCTCCTTGGTCTCCGCTAAACTCTCTCCTTACAGGTGATGTCCAAGATTCTTAACAATATAGAGAAACAGCAGTCCTTCTTCATGGGGAATTTTTCTATAAGGTCCAGTGCATTTAGATAAGTTTTGTCTGCATCTCCAGTGTCCTGGCATCCGCAAAGGCTTTCTTAACTCCTCTCTGATATTTTTCTTTTTCTTTTTTTTTTTTTAATAAGAGAAGACAGTATATGTGGTTTGAGGAGGTAGTGGGATCAGGCACTCACTCAGTAGCACTGTGACCTGGTCGGTTTCCCCATGGGTCCAGAGTGCTCCGCACTACTCCCCCTGGGGTCCAGGGTCCTGTGACCCAGGCCCTGGCTGGCATGCCCCGCGTGACCCCCGCCCAGGTCCCAGGGTACTGGGCCTGGTTTCTCCAGGGGTCTGGCATGCTACATGCATTCTGGCCCAGGGCCCAGAGTCCCGCGACCAAGGCCCCGGCTGGCGTGCCCCGCATGACCCCCGCCCGGAACCCAGCGTCTTACTGTGCCCAGCTTCTCCAGGGGTCTGGCGTGCTACGCATGTTCCGGCCCGGGGCCCAGAGTCTCATGACCTGGGCCCCGGCTGGCGTGCCCTGTGCGACCCCCTCCCAGAACCCAAGATCTATAACATTTTAAATATGTTCTACTTATAAATAAAAGTAAAGAAAAAATAAAATAAAGACTTTGAAAAATGGAAAGATCTCCCTTGCTGATGGAAAGGCAGAATAAATATCATCAAAATGGCCATTCTGCCAAAAGTGATCTACAGATTCAATGCAATTTCTATCAAAATACCAACAACATTCTTCATAGACCTAGAAAAATCAGTCATGAATTATATATGGAGAAAGAAAATACCCAGAATAGCCAAAGTAATCCTTAGCAATAAGAACCATGCAGGAGGCATCATAATCCCAGACTTCAAATTATACTATAGAGCAATAGTAGAAAAAAAAAAAAAACAGCATGGTATTGGCACAACAACAGGCATACTGACCAATGGAACAGAATAGAAGATACAGAAACAAACCCACACACCTATAGTCAATTGGTCTTTGACAAAGGTGCCAAACTTGTACGCTGGAGAAAATATAGCATTTTCAACAAATGGTGCTGGGAGATCTGACTATCTATTTGTAGAAAGATGGAACTAACTTCTTACCTCTAACCATTTACAGGAATCAACTCAAGTTGGATCAAAGACTGAGAAATTAGACCAGATACTGTGAAATTATTAGAGGAGAGCATAGGCTCAACACTCCAACATATATGCACAGGCAGTAACTTTCTCAACAAGACCTCCAAAGCACAGGAAATTAAAGCAAGAATTAACAAGTGTGATGGTATCAAACTAAAAGTATCTTCTCATTAAAGGAAACCATCAAGAACCTAAAGAGAAAACCTACAGAATGGGAGAAGATCTTTACCAGCCACCACTCTGATAGAGGGCTAATATCCAGAATATACAAAGAGCTCAAAAGATTCTGCACTAGCAAAACAAATAACCCAATCAAGAAATGGGCAACTGAACTGAATAAACACTTCACAAAAGTACATCATTAGCCATCAGGGAAATGCAAATCAGTACTACACTAAGATTCCATCTAACCCCAATAAAAGTGGCAAGCATAAAGAATCAAATAACAACAAATGCTTGTGAGGATGTGGGGAAATAGGAACTCTTTTACAGTGTTGGTGGGAGTGCAAACTAGTTCAGACACTATGGAGATCTGTGTGGAGATTCCTTAGAAAACTGGGAATAGATCCACCATATGATCCAGCTCTACCACTCTTGGGTATTTTTCCAAAGGGGTTGAAATTAGAGAACTACAGTAACATATGCATATCCATGTTCATAGAAGTACAATTTGTAATAGACAAAATATGGAACCAACCTAGGTCTCCATCAACAGATGAATGGATTGCAAAATTATGGGAATTACATACAATGGAATTCTACTCAGCTATAAAGAACAAAATCAGAGCATTTGCAAGAAGATGGAAAGACCTGGAGAACATTATGTTAAGTGAGATCAGCCAAGCACAGAAAGAGAAGGGACCTATGTTTTCTCTAATATGCCCAAACTAGGGAGTATTGGAAATACCAGAGGGACTCCATACAATGGAGGGGAAACCTCAGTAAAGTTAGAATTGAAGGGTAGGAGAGGAAGAAGGCTGAGGTTGATTAATGGAGGAGCTACATCGAATGTGTAAAAGTATGGTTAACCTGGACACTCATTGTTAAGAGGGGGGAAGGAGAAGTGGGGGTGGGGGGAGTGGGCACCAAGCACAGTCTGAATGTATGCCATTTTCAATATGTTCCACATAAAATTTTTAAAAATTTTTGAAAATAAAGAAGCTGAGGTTGAGAGAGGTCTGTAATCGCCCCAGAGTCAGGCAGCTGGAAGAGGCAGGATTTAAGCCGAGTGTGACCTTAGAAAAATGGCATTCACTGGCCAAGGACAGTGCCAAGTGCTTTCCTGGGTGGCGCCATCACTGCTTCATTTTGAGAGCTGGTGCTTCAGAGGGGAGATTGCTAAGCTCTTCTCTTGCATTGGCAACTGCAAAATTCTTATTATAGCTACTAATTCACTTTTAAGAGTAGTGATTATACCACAGAGATATAACCCAGAGACTAGAAGCTTGGGCTCTAGAGTCCAAGCAAGTGCCTCTGGCCCCTATCCCACTGCTTCCAGCTCTATGACCCCATGCAGCTCACTGAGATTTGCCTCCAGTCTCCTTCTCTTGCAGTCGTGCTGTTAATGGTGCCCATCTCCAGCAGCTGTAGAAGACATGTATAACTATTGAGGTCTCTGGTTCTCTTAGTTCAAGGACTGTTTCCTTGCTGAGTTTCTGAAAGGTCAAAAAATGGATCATTGAGTTTTTACAAGCATTCTCAAAACCCTAAGTAGCTTTTAATCATCCCACCTCTAACTATTCTCCTTTCCAGACTAAACCGTCCTAATCTTGGAGACCTTGCTTCCTTTGGAGCTAGAATCACATGTACCAAAGTAGAAATATAAACACTCTCTTCAACATTTATGAGAAAAAGTGCTGCACAGCGTTGGTTCTCAGCAGAGCCCTTCCTGTGGAAAGACTGGAAAATAAGGCAGGGAGGTTCAAAGACACAGCCGCTGAGCAGAGACAAAATCCCTTCAAATTACACTGATGCTTCTTCCAGATAAGCAGGTAATTCTTGGAGGTAATTTGGAGAGAATTCAACAGTGTTTATTACAGGTTCACTTAAGAGAGCTAAACATTCAGCCTTAAAAGCAATTTCAAAGCAAAACTCTAAACAGTATTTTAGAATAAGGAGGAAATTATATGCACACTCTTACCTCCCAGGGGTTTTGAAGGATTAATGAGAGAAAATAGATGCTCTGTAGAGGAAAAAAGCACCAGAAGAATGACAGGAAATAGGAGACATTCACCATAAATAGTACAGGCTGACGGCAAAATGTCCATAAGGTGATTTTTACTAGACAGCAAATAAACACCTGCTGTCAAACATGGTCAAGAGGGGCTCAACTCCCTGAGAAAACTGAAACTAGTTCAAGCACATGCTGTCTTTTTATTTTTTTGCCCTTAAAAAGAATAACTCAATAATTTCTAGGGAGGCAAGTTTTATTTTATTTTATTTTATTTGTTGGGAAAATGACATATAAAATATCAGGTTGCTATTTATAGTACTTCACAGTAAGTGCTTTTAGTGGGGTGAGGGAAACCACATTATTCTCCAATTAGATTAGAAAATATTAAAATTTTCAGCATTCTTAACAAAAATAAATAAACAACAATGTATCCAAGGCCTCTTAATGAAAGATAAAAAAGAGTGTGTTTTTCCTGGGCATGGTGGCGAATACTTGTAATCCCCGCACTTGGGAGGCAGAGGCAGGAGAATCGATCACCCTGGTTTGAAGCCATCCTCGCTGGCTTAAGAGACCCTGTTTCCAAATAAAAATATTAAATAGGTCTGGGAGTGTAGCCTAGATGTAGAAGGGTTTCCAGAAACCCCAGTACAACCAAAAAATAAAAAATAAAAATAAAAAAGAGTTTGTTTCTCTAAACTTTCATGTTAGTTCTTTTGGGGATGATTAGAGAGTAGGCTGGGTTTCTTTCACAGAGACTCCAAGGAATGTATCTCCACAAGTAACTGTCTGACCTTCCTCAAACTCTTCATTGTTTTGGGGCTTCTTGTTATCTTGCTTTTGTAATCATTACCCCTAAAAAGTCACTCCCCTCTACAACCTGGCAGTTGGATGCATGTATTTTATGAAAGATAGTTGTATATTACCAGCATTGGTCAAAGTTCTGGACTCAGAGGTCTGAAATTTTACCCTCTTTTTGGAGTCAGGAGTTTTGAGATCCATTTAGTACAGTCAAGAGTATCTAGACCCTTGGGTCAAAATGATCTGCATTCGAATCTTGCCTCCATCCTCCACTAGTTAACGGCTTTAACCAAATTATTTAGTTTCTCTCATCTTCAGTTTCTACTCATATAATGGGGAAGGTAGCATTCCCATCACAGGGTTGCTGTGATGAATAAATTCTAGTATCTGTCATAACACCTCATTCTCCATATCTACTTTTATTGATATGGTCATTGTCATTGTATCAGTCCAGAGCATGGAATTCATTCATTGAGCTAAACCTAGGCCTTAACCAACAAAATTAGTGACAGTGTGGTGTTAGACTTGGCATTTCTATCCCTCAATATAAGATTCTTTTCCTTCCGGTGCCAGACATGCTCATCCCATACTTGCTGGCCACGCAGTCCGTAAAATCTTTGCTGTAATATTGTTTGTCACAGAACCCCTTTGTCTTGCAGTCTGCCCAAGGTCACCTTGCCAACAATGTCAGCAAATATAAAGGCCCCACTGAGAGTCTAATGTCTTCTTTTATGATTTACTTAAGGGACTTTCAGAAAGGTACACTTAATCTATACAGACTGGACGTTTAATATTTTACAATGTGAGATGCTTCTTTTTAAAGTGCATGTTACATTTCTTCAATAAATTTTTTATTGGCCTAGTCGATGTGAAGCATTCTTACATCCAAATGCTGTATTTAGTCACATAAGTGATAATTCAGAACTGTGTCGTTTCTCCATGGGAAGAATGCTGGGGTCCTGCCTAACCTCTTACCAGAAGTGAAAAAACTTCTCTTGCTTTTATAAAAGTTGTTTTTTTTTTTTTCTTTCCACTTTACTAAGCAAGGGAACCATGTAATAAGCAGTATGCTTCCTGAAGCATCATCAATTTAGGAATAAAATTCTCAGGAATAAAAAAATGTGTGACATAGTTCTCAGCATGACAGGTGAAGAGAAGATTTATTGGCTGCTAGATGTTTATTTGAAAGTTACTTTCTTTCCATGCTTCCACATCTCATTTTGTTCAAATGCACACTGGATATCTCTAACCACTTGTTCCTGGAAAAGACAAAGTTACCTTGTTACCGAATGGTATTTCCTGGGGTAAATCCCGACTTTGAATGGTTACTCTATGAAGAGATTTAAAAAAAATTAGAAAGGCAGCATATAACTGCCAATCTCATGAATTCCACTAGTATTATACCACTCAAGATACTGTTTTTTCTTTTGTCTAGGAGAAAATAAATCTACAATCAGTTGGTAGCTAATCTCCATTTCTTATTTTTCTACTGATTCCATGGGTGGACATGGATAATACACATAGTCTTTTGATACTTTGGTTTCAACAACTATGAAATGGCTAACTTATACTTCTATATGTGGACTTCATAATAGTCTGTTGCTGCAGAACAAATTACCCCCAAAAGTTAGAGGCTTGAAACAAACAAACAAAAAACATATATCAGCTAGGTGTGATGGTACACAGTTGTAATTCCAGCATTCGGGAGGCTGAGACAGGAGGATCATGGTTCGCGGGCAAGCCTCAGCTACTTAGTGAGGCCCTTTGCAGCTCAGTGAGAACCTGTTTCAAAATAAAGAATAACAATAGGGCTGGGTGTGTAGCTTGGAGTTAGACTGCCTCAGGGTTCAATCCCAAGTACTGAAAAAAAGAAAGAAAAGAGAAGAGAAGAAAAAAGAACATTTATGTCAGAGTTCCTGTGGGTAACTTCCTTAAAATCTTTTAACAGGCAGTAGGAAAGGTATTGGCTGGAGCTGCCATTTCATCTCCAGACTCAGCTAGAGCTGTATCTACTTCTAAGCTCACTTCCTTCCAGGAACATCTCAGATCTTCACTGGCTGTTGACCAGTGACCACTCTGTGCTATGCCATGCAGGCCTCTCCACAGGGCAGCTCAAAACATGGCAGCTGGCTTCCACCATAGGGAGCCAAGGGTCATAGGAAGCTAGAGAGGTCTTGGCAGAAAGGAGCCTCTATCATTTTATAACCTAAACTCAGAAGTAGCAACCCATCCCTTATGCTATATTCTCTTCATTAGAAGCAAGTCTCTGGGTGTAGCCACATTCCAGAACAGAAATCACTCCAGGCTGTGACTACAGGAGACGGAGGCTATTTGGTCCATCTTAGAAGCTGTCTTCCATGGACTTAGCCAATCATCCCACAAATCACAAGGAACCATACATCTAGACCAGAGGAAGGCCAAGACCCTTACCCTTAAACATGACAGCATGGTTTAATTAATTTAAAAGCATATCTATAAAAATTCCAATTGCTCATTTTGAAACATTTAGTAGATACCTGCCATTGACAAGGCACTGTAAGAAACGAGTGCTTTGAAAAGGACCAGGCTAAAATAATCGGTAATTCAGGCAGTACAAAGCATCTTTTGATAGCAAAGTCATCTCCTTAATTGCAACATAATGGACCACGCAGTCTCTGGCTTGCATGTGCCCAGCTACTTTCCCATTGGTCAAAACCTCAGGGAAGCCTTTCTAGTAGCAAAGGGATGGTCCGCCTGGCTGTTGCTACTTTTGGAGAAGCTGCAGCAAAGTTCAGAAAGCTCTCCTGACACTGGGTGCCAATTCTATGGTGGATCCTCTTTCTCCCAGGAATAGCAGTAAGCTATGGTTGCTGGGCACTGGAAAATGGAGACAATGATCTCTCCTGGTATAATCTGCCATTGCTTTATATGTTGTTGTTTAGATCTAGTCTTTTTACCTGACTTTGCCATAAGTCCTGACCTCTCCAGCTAGAGCAGAAGTCATTTCTTACCTTTCTTTGCATATAATCAAGTTTCATTGACATAGAATATGTACAATAAATGATTTAATGCCTGGATGCCCCTCTCAGAAGGGCCCAATCTACATGCAGAACCAGTGTAGACAGCTCTACCTTAGGATGTTAGTTGAATGGCTATTTGGAGCATAATATTATTTGCATTTGCCCCTTTTTAAATTTTTCCCCTTCTCTTCCTCTTTTTGATGATGGTGATGATGATGATGATGATGATGATGATGATGATGATGATGATGATTGAATACAGGGGCATCTTACATCTGAGCAACACTTTCAGCCCTATTTTATTTTTTATTTTGAAATGGAGTATCACAAAATTGCAGAGGATCTTGCTAAGTTGCTGAGCCTGGCCTTGAACCTGTGATCCTTCTGTCTCAACCTCCTAAATATGGGATTGCAGGCATGGGCCACCATCCCTGGTGATCTTTGAATCCTAGGTCAGTTTTTATTGCCGCTTGCTTTTCTCTGTGAAAGCATATATTCCTTTCTGTTGTGTTCTGCCTACCCTCGACTCTGCTCTTGCAACAGCCTGACATGTGTAGCAGTGAGCATCACAGTGTCCCCACGAAAAGCAAAGAGATCTTATTGCTAACCAGAGAGCACACCCCAAGCTCTGTCCCCAGCAACTCACTGCCTGGCTCCTGTGCTCCTTCACCCTGTGCTTTTCAAAGATTTTCTATTTAAACACAGGGATACAGTCTGCTAGGATAGTAGCAGGCATCTTAACACACAGCTATCTTTATCCACTCTGGGAACACATTTCCTGCTTTGACTTGTCCTCTAAATATATGTAGTTTTTAAATTATAGGTTTACATCAGGACAATGTAGGCAGGTATTATTTTCCTCAAAAAACATGCCCTGGTTGTGGCACAGAAACTGTGAAACGTGAGCAGGATGCACAAAGCAAATCCCCTCTCCCTCACTCTCCTGCCTCCCTCGACACTTGAAAAGCTCACCCTTCATCATTTCTACAGCATCTAAGCTTCAGAAAGAGCTGCTCTCTAAGCTAAAAGTGAAGGGACCAAAAACCTTAACCTCAAGCTACCTGAATAGAAAAAAATACACGTACTGTCATGGAGACAGAAAGTTCTTTCAGTAGGAGTTGTGCGGTCCAGAGTGGCTAAGGAGACACAAGCATTTCACCTGTAGTCCCCCAGCCTGTGTGCTGATAGGAGCCTCAGTTTCTACAGAGTATCATGCAAGAGGCTGACCCCCTGGAGATCTGGGCTTCATGGAGAGTTGCATGCCCATGTGACCCAGAACAGTTCCTCTTCCTGCACCCACACTATTTCAGGAGTATCAGGAAGAGGTGTGTGTGTGCACGCGCGTGTGTTACTGAGTGTTGGACCGAGTGACCTTCTACCTCTGAATTACACCCTCCACTCTTTTACTTTTTGTTTTGAAGCAATGTCTCCCTAAGCTGTTGACAGCTCCCTGAATTGCTGCAACCACAATCCTCCTGTCTCAGCCTCCCAAGTACTGGGATTACAGGTGTGCGCCACCAACTCATCTCAAAAGTGCAGGTTTTAAAACTGAGAGTATTCACTGCTAACTGGAAAGTCCTCAAGTAACTTAAGTAGATGTACTGAGAAGAATTAAAGCAGAAGCATGTAGATAAGCTGACGTCCAATCGACAGACAAGGATGCACTTCTTCTTGTCATAGCTTGGCTTCTGGGGACAGATGCAGAGATGGAGACATGTGTGTCGGTGGAGGCAGGCGAGTAGTGACAGAGGCCGCCGCTGCTCTGAGAGGGGACAGGTGGCCCTTCAGAGTTGTCCTAACTTGGGACACCAGGGCCAGATGTTCTGATTCTGTCCCACACCCTTTGCCCATGGGCTGCCCTGATAACAGGGCGGAAGGAGAGAAATCTTGGGCAGTAAACTCCTTTGGGGCTGAGGGTAACTTCCTGAGAGGAACTTGGCAGGGAGTCCACAGTATACAGTACACTTTATTTCACAGTGTGTACAGTTTTTTCAAATGAACCTCCTATTGTTTTCCCTGAAGTGCTAACTCAAATAAAGGGGAGGAAGATGTCAAGGAATAAAGTCACAACATCTGTTGTCCCCTTCTGGTGCAGGTTGAGAAGACTAGAAAAGTAACATCCTGTAAAAAATGATAAATAGGCTATTCCTAACTAGTAACCCGTCCATCATGTAATATTTTCACAACCCTGTTCAAAACGGATGCAAGGGAGGAAGGGAAGGAGGAAGAAAGGGGAGAAAAGAAGGGGAGGAAGGAAGGGAAGGCAAGGGAGAGGGAGGGAGAAAGAAAGAGATGGGGAGTGGGAGGGAGAGAATACAAGAGAGAGGACGAGGACGAGGACGAGGGAGGGGTAGAGGGAAGGGAGGAAGGAGAAATCAGAAGCAACTGCAGTTCTTATATGGCTAATATAAGCTCCAGGAAGTTTCTCTGATCACACTGTAATACAAGATTGTCCAAAACATGTTTGGATAACGTCATATATGCAGTGAAATAACAATACAGCTTTATTATTTCAAATGGATTCCACAATGACAAGTGTTCTTGTGAGAAAAAACATTTCACAGTGTTTTAATTAAAGTATCAAAGACCAAACACCAGAACCTTTCTTTTTTCAGTGTTTTAGAGGCAAGAAGACAACTGCACTAGCCTGAATCTTAGCCACTCTTTGCATGTCAGGCCTCCTAATGACCTCCTTCAGGGACACTGTGCCGGGACTCAGTTCTTCCCTAGCTTGAACAGTGCAGAGGGAGACAAACTTTCAGATGCAAGGCCACACTGGGGACCGGCTTCCCTGGCACAAGTGCCCTGGCCACTGGCTCCCGTGTGTCATGCTGTCTAACATGCCAGTGCCTGCCCACTTGAGGGGGTATAAGCACTGGCTTGGGAATATCTAAAGGATGAAACAAAGTCAGAACCTCAGAAGGTGCTTTGTAACTGCAGAGCCCAATACAGAAATGTTAGGTGCCACCATCACTCTTTTACTTTAGTTTCCGTAGATATCTGATGGGTAAACCACGATGGATATTGAAAAGTCACACCGAGGAGTGGCGTCCAGAGGCAAGAAAGTCCCCGCAGCCCTAGGGACTAGACCTGTGCCCCTGACCTCCTCTCATACAGCCATTAGAGTGGCAATGTAGAGCCACTCGGGTTGGCCTGTGCTGGCCCAGCCTAGCCCAGGGGCGACAGTCCCTGTCAAGCGTCTCCCCCAGCCTGTAGCCTCACACAAGGTCCAGACTACGTGGGGTGGCAGCTGCTGTGACTGTGAGCCCTTGGCTTTCTCTGCCCTCCCAGAACAGGCCTCTGGATGGGCAGCCTGAGAAGGACAGCAAGCAGGGAGCCAGGCTTGATGGCGCATGCTTGTAATACTGGGAGGCTGAGACAGGAGGATCACAGGTTCAAAGCTACTCTCAGCAACTTGTGACGCCCTCCACAACTTAGTGAGACGCTGTTTAAAATAACAAATAAAAAGTAGAACTAGGGGTGTAAGTCAGGTAGAATACCCCTGGACTCAATCCTCAGTACTACACAAAGAAAAAAAGAAAGAAGAAAGTAAAGAAAGAAAGAAAGAAAGAAAGAAAGAAAGAAGAAGAGAAAGAGAAGGAAGGAAGGAAGGAAGGAAGGAAGGAAGGAAGGAAGGAAGGAAGATGCCATCTGGGAGACCCAAGACAGAATTCTCACTTTACTCTCATCCTCAGCACTTTGGTGCTGGAGATCTAACCTATGCTGTGCACCTGATGACCCTCCAGGGAGCAGAGGACTGGAGATGCTCCATGAGTCCTGACCTCGAGGAAAGTGCCAGCCTCACCTGCACCACACACAGCTCTCATCCCCTCTCAGATTCATTCATACAAAGTAGTCACTGAGCAATTCCCCCTCCTGGAGTTATTTAGAAACAAAAACACTATGCAAACATGATTTTTTTTAATGCAGAGGAGGAGAGGAGTACAAACCCTACTGCCAGTGTTGAATGGCCTCCTGGACTAGAGTATTTAATAAAGTGGGTTCCAGTTTGAAACCATGGCTGTGATTGATATCTGAGAGTTTTGCAGAGCTGAACATGTGGTCCAATTGGAACTTCTCTTTTCTTAAGATATATGGAAATAATATCATATGTAAAACAGGGCCTGGCAGATAGTAAGTGCTCAGCTCAGGTTGACAAGGCAGCCCCAGAGCTATTAAAACTAAAAAAAAAAAACAAAAACAAAAAACAAACAACAACAACAAAAAAAAAAACAGTTCTCTAATTCAAGAGAGATAAGGTTGTTGTCTTGGATCACCCTTCCTCTAGGCATGACCAGAACTGCCTAGAGCAACACCACACACCCCTAGAAGGGTAATGGATTGAATCCTGACCGTGAGCCCCTTCTCTTTGTCTTGATATCCTTTGTGGTAGAAAGTGTTGAGTTACACTCCAGTGGTGGCTCTTACACTCAATTGCCCATGAGACACACATGGGGATAGTTTTAAAATGCCTGGAGCTGGCATATCCCTTACCAATGAATTCAGAAGATACAGATATGGAGCTTGAAGATCCTGTTTCAAAATAAAAAAAGGGAGCTAGGTGTGTATCTCAGAGATGGAATGTTCCCAGGTTGAATCCACAGTATAAAGAATATAAAAATGTACAATACATACCCTAGTCAATTGCTCAAATGCAGTATGTGAGTATTATTTGTTACTAATTCAAACGCACTTTAGAATATATAACATTTATGTGGCAATTGGAAATATGGAGACTAAAAACAGCTGGTTTTGATTCAGATAAGGCAGTTAGAGGGATATATGCTATTTTTAGATGCATATTATAGTTATGTTTTTAAAAGGAACTTATCTTTTAGAGGTATGTACTAAAATATTTATGATAGAATGATAGGATATCAGTGATTTGCTTTAAAATACTACAGACATGAGGAAAGTGAGTGGGATGAAAGAAGAAGCAGAAGTGTCCATAATTCATATTGTTAAACCTGGATGATGAGCACATGAGAATTTACTATGCTGTTTTGCCTACTCTTGTATATGTTTGGAATTTACCATGTTAAAACACTTTACAATGCAATTAAAGGCAAGGTTGGGGGAGCTTGGACAAAAGGAAGGAGCTCTTAAGGCTTCCCAGGTGATTTCAATGTAAAACCAAAGTCAAGAACTACTAGCTAGAAGATGAGTAGTTCTTAACTCTTGCTGTGTAAGAGTCTCATCAAAGAGGCTCAAACAAGACAAAGGCCAAAGTCTACCCTAGAACAATTAAAATGGAACTATCTGGGGGTTGGTCCCAGACATGATTTGCTTTCAAAGCTCCCTAGGTGGTTGTAATGTGTGGCCAGATTCGTGGACTCTGGAGGTTGGCTGATCCAGGTAGATGACCTACAAGGACCCCCAGGTCCAAGGTCCGGAGCTTCTGTACGCCTGCCTCTTGAGGGCTGTAGGCATGAAAACTACCTGCGCCAGAAGTGGCTGCTCTGTTTCTATCCACAGCAAGTTAAGCAACCTTCTCCGACTCCAAGGACCAAGAGGACTGCCACATCCCGCCCCAACTCATCATCTGTAGCAGGCAGGAGAAGGACTGATTCTGTGAAGGGCCTGGAGGAGTGCTCAGTGGAAGAGTGGTTCCTGCAGTCATAATCTAGAGATCTGATAATGTCACTTTAAGGAAAGAAGATTTGTCTTCTTCCAGTTTCAGGTTCAGTCCATGTGAGGCTAGAACTGAGTATGGCAGTGGGAGGCTGAGAGGGAGAGCACACAGCTGGGCTGCTCACCTCATGGGGGCTGAAAGCAAGAAAGAGGGGGGAGGAACCATATACAAGCCAAGGCCACACCCCCAGAAACACCTCCTCCAGCCACATCCTACCAGCCTACTGGGCACTACCCAGGTAAACCCATTACAATCCACTGCTGGGATTACAAGCCTCATGAATCCACTATATCAGCCCTGAATATTAATAAATGAGACATTTTATATCTAACTATAACAGCGAGAGAAGAAAACACAACCCAGGACCAGCAGGATCCTTGACTTAAATGACTGAAAAGAATTTCAGCGTGAGCCAGTCAAAGCCACACAGACTTATTTAAAGAAAGCAATAAATACACACTGAAGGGAGAATGCAGCCATCTCCAGTGTGGGAGACACATTGGGGGTCATGGCTCTTCTGTTCTTGGAGGTTTTGTGAGGGGTGGGTAGGAAGAGGTAGGTGAGGATGGCGAGAATCTAGTAAGCGGGAATGACAGGTCCTTTAGGGTGTTTTGGTCAGCATCAGGGATCTTGGTGGGGTCTTCCAGATCTTATCAACAGGTATCTCTTTTGTTTAGACTATTCAAGGAATGGCTAACAGTGTCCAAAAAGATTGAAGATAGTCAACAGTCCTCAGGATAATTAGTAAAGACTTGTAAATTCCCCAGAAACCTGGGACTAACAAGCCTGAGTGGGAAGTAAGGGTATTGGGGAATTTTGCCACAGGGTTCCATATTAAAGTTACGTTCTTGAGCCAGGCGTGGAGGTGCATGCTTGTAATCCCAGCATTCGGGAGGCTGAGACAGGAGGATCGCAGTTCACGGACAGTCTCAGCTACTTAGCAAGGCCCTCCGCAACTCAGTGAGACCCTGTTTCAAAATAAAACATAAAAATTAGGGCTGAGGGTATAGCTCAGAGGTAGAATGTCCCTGAGTTCCATTCCCAGTACCGCAAAAAAAGTTACATTTTCCTTGTTCTCCCTTTATTTCTCCTTTCTACCTCTCTGTTTCTTCTAATCTATCTTACATCCTTTCTGGGTGTCTCTACTGACATCCAGGAAGGATTCCTCAGTCTATTCAAAGATCTTTCTAGACTTGACCTCAGTCTCATTACCGTAGTTCAGTCCATACCATGTTCTGAATGACTTGGGTTACGCAGACTCCTTTGCAAGGCACATGACTGTAGACCCTTTTGTAAAGATGATAGTATGTCCACATCACAGGGAACATGCAATGTTCATGGGTCCATGAACTCCTGTTATGAGAACAATTCTATTCAATTTAACCATAATTTAAAGGTAACAAACTTACATAAAATAAAAGATTTCAGTGTAGTGGAAAGAACCAAGGGCTAAGAGTTAGTTCTAAATATGATTCCCTTTTGAACCAATTCACATTTAGTCACTGAATCACTCTGTAAATCAATTTACTCTTATTTCTGATTAAGAAGTCTTTATACTATCTACCCTGCCAATTTAATATGTTTGAGAAATAAGAGTGAAATGATTCACATAAAATTGCTTTGAGCAACTTATAAGCATTATGCTGCTGTTGAAAAGTGGAGGCTGCCGAGGCCAGGATAAGAGCCTGCCGAGGGGTTAGGCCGGTGCTGGGGCCAGTGAGGCCAGCATCACAGCCTGCCGTGAGGCAAGGCCGATACTGGGGCCTCCAAGGCCATGATAAGAGCCTGCTGAGGGGTTAGGCCGGTGCTGGAGCCAGTGAGGCCGGCATCACAGCCTGCCGTGAGGCATGGCCGGTGCTGGGACCTCCGAGGCCAGTATCGGAGCCGGCCAAGGGGTTAGGCTGGTGCTAGGGCCAGCGAGGCCAGCACCGGAGCCTGCCATAAGGCAAGGCCAGTACTGGGGCCTCCGAGGCCAGGATAAGAGCCTGCCAAGGGGTTAGGCCGGTGCTGGGGCCAGCGAGGCCGGCATCGGAGCCTGCCGTGAGGCATGGCCAGTGCTGGGGCCTCCGAGGCCAGGATCGGAGCCTGCTGAGGGGTTAGGCCGATGCTGGGGCCAGCGAGGCCGGCATTGGAGCCTGCCGTGAGGCAAGGCCGGTGCTGAGGCCTCTGAGGCCGGGATTGGAGCCTGCCTTGAGGCAAGGCCGGTACTGGGGCCTCCGAGGCCAGGATAAGAACCTGTTGAGGGGTTAGGCCGGTGCTGGGGCCAGTGAGGCCGGCATCGGAGCCTGCCGCGAGGCAAGGCCCATACTGGGACCTCCGAGGCCGGGATAAGAGCCTGCCGAGGGGTTAGGCTGGTGCTGGGGCCAGCGAGGCTGGCATCGGAGCCTGCCGTGAGGCAAGGCCGGTACTGGGGCCTCCGAGGCCAGGATAATAACCTGCCGAAGGGCTAGACCGGTGCTGGGGCCAGAGAGGCCGACATCGGAGCCTGCCGTGAGGCGAGGCCAGCATTGGAGCCTGCTGTGAGACATGGCCAGTGCTGGGGCCTCGAGACCAGAATAAGAACCTGCCGAGGGGTTAGGCCGGTGCTGGGGCCAGCGAGGCCGACATCGGAGCCTTCCGTGAGGCATGACCAGTGCTGGGGCCTCCGAGGCCTGGATCGGAGCCTGCCGAGGGGTTAGGCCGGTGCAGGGGCCAATGGCCAGCATCGGAGCCTGGCGTGAGGCAAGTTCACTCCTGCGGCCTCCAAGGCCGGGACCAAAGCCAGCTTAGGGGTTAGACCGGTGCAGGGGCCAGCGAGACCAGAACTGGGGCCTCCCATGAGGCAAGGCCGCTGCTTGAGCCAGCGAGGTCTGGATCAGTCCACTGAGTACTCAGGCCACTACTGGGTCCATCAAGAGTGGGATCGGTACCTGCAACGCAGCATGCACAGAGAAATATCACAGAAAATATAAAACAGACGCTTCTCTTAATCAGCAATAACTAGGAGGAAAAGGGCAACAGGAAGAGGTTGAGCTATAGAAAGGGCCCTATAGTGAAGCAACTAATGTGACCAATCAGAGGGTATGTAATACTGGAGGACGGAGCCTCTTTAAAACGCAGGAGGTACATAAACAAATGTATCAAAGTAAATCACCAAAGAAGCTGGGATGGAGGAAGGGGGAGGGAATGAAATGGGGGCTGGAGGAGGGCTAATTGGATGATGTGTGCTTGTATATCCTCTCAAGTCTTGTACTCCAATGTGATTGATATATGACTACAATGCACCAATTTAAAAAATAAATTAATTAAAATAAATAAATAAATACATTCCTTCTATTCTAAAAAGAATAAAATAAAATGTTCTACAAAATTAAAAAAAAAAGAAAAGTGGAGGCTGGCTCAGGAGGCAATGGGGGACCCTGGGGTGCAAATAGCCATGTGTACACATTTCTGCCTTACCTTCTACTCTCATAAAGAATGGCACATCCCTCATACATACCCTTTTCAAACTGTCTTTGGAACCATAGAGTCAAGGTGAATTTTTGTTTATTTGATTAACTTACTGAGCTGACCAAGGAACTATGGAGATAACAGTACGTAAGGGTCTTAGAGACCCGGTCATGGTAGACAAACGATATCTTTCTACTTGGAGTATGACCCAGAATGGAGAGCCCGTGCAGCCGCCATGTGCCAGTCTCCATGCTGGATGGGGAAGGCTGGAAAAGGAGTCGGGTATCTCAGAAGCAATCTCTAGGCTTCACAGCAACTGCCAAGCTGGCCACGAGGTTGGCAGAACTACACAACTGGGGAGTGCCAAGTGGTTTGAAGTGAGGCCTCTGCACAGGCATTGAAGGAGAATCTCCATCTGCCTCCTGGGACACACAGGCCATTAGGGTTCTCTGTCTTCATTCACTGAGGCTGTGGTAATAATGTACCTCAGACTAGTGGATAAACGACATATTTCTAACCATTCTGAAACTGGGGAATTCTAGACCCAAGGGCCAGCAGAGTCAGTGTCTGGTGAGGCCTGCGTTCTGCTCCATAGATGGCTGTCTCTTTGCTGTTTCTCTATATGGTAGAATGGATGAAGGAAATACCTGGAATCTCTTTATAAGGCCACTAATCTCATTCAGGAGGACCACACACTCATGACCTAATGATGTCCCAAGAACCTCACCTCCTGCCTCCTATCATTGCCACCTCAGAAGTTTCCAAGTATAAACTGTGGGGAGACCCAAGCATCTAGTCCACAGCACACACCTGACAAGAGGAGCAGCCTTGTCCCTTGCAGGAGCTCGGAGGGACTCCAGACTTCTGAATCACCAGAACAGTGTAGGACTGTACTATCATTAGCCTTGGGCAGAAGCTGGTTTAAATATCTGTGAAAATATGGAGACCATTTCTAGTCACTTTCCCACTGTGCTGTGCCCCAGCCTACCTTCTCGGGCTCCTAGAAGAACCTTACAAAAGTATGGGCAAGGTGAGACAGTAGAAGCTTCTCTAATGGGGATTAGGGTTTGAGGAACTTCCATTTCACTCAGGAGAGGCCCCCAAGACTTGAGAATCAGAGTAGTCCCCGTGGGATGCACAGTTGTCCAAGTAAGAAAAATACAGGCTCCAAGTTCTATGCCTCAAGGTGGACTCTGGTCTTTTTAGCCCTGGGACTCTCGGTGGTGATGTCCTCCCTCACAGTCAGAGGGGAGGGCCTTTGGACCACAGTGTCCCATCTCCTGCTACTACAGGCTGCAAGGAGCAGGCAATTGCTCTTCTGTATCTCTCTTTTCTCCTTTTCTCCTTTTGTCCTTCAAGTGCTTTTCTCCTTTTGTCCTTCTAGGAAGGAGTGACTCATGGACATTTATTGTACAGCAGCAGAGCAAGGAGGCTCTTTGCAACTTCTCTACCATTCCTAGGTTGCTGCTCATAGTCTATTTTGCAACTACTGTTTCCAGCTGGGACAGAGGAATACACACAAGTAGTATATGGATTTTTTAAATATTTACTTCATTGAAAATAAAGATAGGTATCTCATGTTTTTTTCCCCATAAACCAAGTGATTTGTGTTTCCAAGCTAGGGCTTTTTTTAACTGTCTTTATAGAGATGGATGCTTTCTACCACTGAGTATTTTTTTCTTTCCTAACCATTTTTTTTGGGGGGGGAGAGGAGCCTTCATGTTCTGCATAAAGTTGCTTTCCAGCATATGGACTCACAGAGGGAAAACACAGACAGCTGTTGCCGAGTGCACATGGCTGGGTCACCATGTCCTGATAATACAGCAAAAGCCAAATGAGACGCTGCCTGGGTAAACCAGTGCAAGTCTCCTTAACCCAAGAACTTACAGCTTTTCTTGTCCTCGGTGCCCCAACCCCACAAGCTTAAGAGGTAAAATGCATTATAAATTTTGATGGAGATTCCTTGCAGTATGTTTTTATAAAACTAGGAAGAAACTAATTTGTCTTGCCTCAAACCCTAGAGAGGGACAAGGCTGCTCCTCTGTAAGACACCGCCAGCTCCCCACTCACCCCCCAAACTGCTTTTAAGATTGTATTTCATTTCTCTGTCAGCCATGGTCCACCCAGGAACCAGAAACACACCAGTTAAATAGAGTATTTATGCTGCTGGAGACAAAGGTACCCACCTGTAATCTCAGTATTTGGGACCCTGAGACAGGAGAATAGTGAGTTTAAGGCCAGTTTCACAAACTTAGTAACACACTATCTCAAAAAATATAATATTATATATATGGCTGGAGGTATAGCTCAATGGTAAAGAATCCCTGGGTTCAATCCTCAGTTGGGGAAAAAGAGAAATAGAGAATTTACTTTAGAGAAACATTAAGTATACTAAAGAACTGGAGGCAGAAAAAGAATAGGAGTCTCAAGGAGACAGAAACTGAGAGAAGCGACTATTGCCCAAGGGCCGAGAGCACAAGGAAGAGTTTGGAATGATTAAAAAGTTTGGAATGACTTTGAAAGAAGCTCCCAAGGACTGAAACTCTGACCTCTGAGGAGGGCACAGCCTCTAGCCCGGAAGCTGTCTCTCAGGCGAAGAGATGGGTGTTGGGAAGAGTGACTGCTGGACTGGGGGCTGCGCTGGGAGTTGAAGGCAGCAGCCAGAAGATGGCGCTTCACTTGGGTGGCTCTGGGTGACAGGAAGCTCTGGATGAAGGTGCACCTTCCTCCCCAGCCTCCCTCCAGCGCCCCCTATTGGTGGCATCCAGCAAGGGGCAACTGGCAAGGGAGCAATGTGATTGGCAGCTCTAGTTTTAAGAGCAGAGAATTGGAGCTGAGAGGAGTTACTGACTAATGTGCTTGAGTAAGAGCTTGACGACACCATTACCACTGGCCCCTGCTTTCCCTTTCCCTGCCCTTCACTAAAAGCCCCAGAACTGCCCCCATTTGTTTGTTTAAGATGTCTAAGATTAGATTTGAGGGAGCTTCATTTGCAGAGTAACACAACACTTCCATGCCAGGGTTTCCCAGCTTCAGCACTATTTTTATTTTATTTTTGCAGTACTAGGAATTGAACCCAAGGAAGTTTTATTACTGAGTTAAACCCCCAGTACTTTTAATTTTTTTTTATCTTGAAACAGGGTCTTGTTAAGTTGCTGAGGGTCTCAATAAATTGCTGAGATTGTCCTCAGATCTATAATCCTCCTGTCTTGGCCTTCCAAGTACTAGGATTACAAGAATGTGCCACCAGGCCAGGCAACTAGCACTGTTGACATTTGGAACTATATAAGTCCTTGCTGTGTGTGTGTGTGTGTGTATGTGTGTGTGTGTGTGTGTGTGTGTGTGTGTGTGTGTGTAAGAGACAGAGAGAGAGAAAGATGGGGAGGGGTCCATTACACTGTGAGATATTGAACAGCATCCCTGGCCCTGCCACTGGATGTCAATAATTCACCCTCCACCCCTACCCATAGTCAACCAAAATTGATACCAAAAGTTTCTGCAGACATTGCTGATATCCCCTGAGAAGCTGAGAATGAATCATTGCTCTACCCTCAACTTGTTTCTGGCCTGAGAATTAGAACAGTAAGGATTCCCCTGTACAGTACATTTTAGTTTCCAAAGCCCCCTCTGCTCTATAAACAGCCCAAGGAGACAAGGAGGGAGAGCAACCACTGCCTACCCCTTATAGACTCCAAGTTAGGAAAGGGCTGTGTGCTGCTCTGTGCCGCCAGTGGGGGAGGGGTGCAGGAGAGGGGCTGGAAGAGAAGGAAGGCACACCTGCAGTCTTCCAGGCTTCCTGGCCCTCGGAGCTGCCCAAGGTAACCCACTGCCCTGGAGACCCTGCCAAGGTGGAAGCTCCGCTAACCCAGGGAAGGGAAGGCGGCTGGACAGCTGAGTGGCAGAGAAGGTGACTTCTCCCTCTGGACTACCAATAATGCTCCTTTTATTTTTCTTTTAAAGTATCCAGCTGCTGCCAGGAATACCATATAAAACATCTTTATGAAGTGAACACAGGCCCTAGCAGCTTATACAAGCTGGCTCTGCCGGGCACCAATGTTTCTAATTACTGCTTGCGTCCACTGTCCCGCCAGGCCCTACCTGTGCTCTCTCCCTGGGGTTTCAGATTCTGGCTGACCTGCCCGGAACCCTGTGCCCCTGACTAATAAATGCTCCTGACGTTCCTCACTGGGACTGGGGGGCAGAAATAAAAGTCAATTCCAGCAAGCCGTGTCCTAGCCTGAACATGTAGCTTCCCTCGTAGGCACTGGCCCTGGGGTCCAGCTGAGCAGGGCTTGAAGGCAAGTGGCAGCCCATGGCTGGCCTCTCACCCTGACTTTGCTCCACATTCAGTGGAGTCACCCCAAGGCTGTCGGGGAGCAGCAGAGTCTCCCCATAGTCGCATGGAGAAATCATTCTCAGAACGTTGAGGTTCACATCGACCCCAGTACTTGTGATGCTGAGACAGGAGGACTGCAGTTTAGCGACTTAAAGAGACCCTTAGAAATTTAGTGAGATCCTGTTTCAAAATAAAAAATATAAAGGGATGAGATATAGCTCAGACATACAATATCCCTAGATTCAATCTGTCAATCCCCAGTAACACACACACACACACACACACACACACACACACACACACACACACACGGTGAAAAGAGAAAACCTTGAGGTTGTCATCATTAGATACTCTATATTTTAGAGATCCCTGCCGTGTTGAGAGGCTCAGGTATTGTTTAACCTCATTTTACCAGTGAAGAAATGACAATCAAAGAGGTTAGAGGGCAAATCAACACTCCAATGGCTAATTGGTGGAAAAGCTCTGGAGGAGGACCTACTGGGCAGATGGGCTTCTTTGGTACCCCATCCCACCATGGCTAAAGCTTCTCATTTCCTTTTTAGTCACTTTCTAAAAGGGCTGAGGAATGGGCTTCGATTTGCCACATCTTGGATATACAGCATGGCCTCTCCTTTCCAGAAGAAAGAGGGGTTGGGTTAGGGCCTGGTCCGTCCATTTCTGTCCCTCCTCTTCTCCTTGCTCTTCCAAGGCTGATATTTACTGGCTCCCACCCCTAAAGGCAGATGCTGGTCACTGAGAGAGGCTGACTTTGCATGAGAAATCATAATTTGTAGCCCAGTCTTCATGGTTCTAGAGGAAAGTAAAGTCAAGAAAATTATCTATTTATGTTAAACAGATTCTGGTATACATTCATATAATTTCTCACATTTGCCAATTTTCATTGATGTTGAGCCTTTAAAAATTAAAATCTAAATCTAGATTTTCATTAGCTCAGAAATTATGAGTAAACCTGAATTTTGTTTGGGTAAGAACTGTGTTATAATTTTTAAGAATTTCTCATGGCACTTAGCATAATTCTGGAATGCCAATGGAGCCATCATTCCATTGACACTTGTGAATTAAATAATTGCTGTAAAAAACAAAATGCTAACTTTTGAAATGATAAATTGGCAGCTAGGGTCAGCTCTTTCCAAAATAGATGGGGAGTCTTCCTTATCGCTTTGTTGATCACCCCAACATACCAGGAGATTGGCTCTGCTGAGGCTGTGGCCAGATGCCAGGCTGACTGCTGTGACCTCAGACTTTATACAATGCAGAGTGTATAACTCAATGTGCAGTTTGAGGGTGAGAGTGTTCCAGTGAAGAGCTTTGATCAGAGTTCATTTTCTCACTGTCTGACCCAAGGAAAAGAACTGGACTCTTCTAAAGTGGGGACCAAAAATGTATTAGTGAGTGTTCCATCCCTGTAACAAAAGACTTAGAAAATCAACTGAAAGGAGGAAAGGTTTAGCTTGGCTCATGGCTTTAGACTTTTGATCCATGGTTTTGTGGTCCCCTCACAGATAGATTAGATTGATAGATAGATGATAGGAGAAATAGTCAGCACCCCTTCAAGGGTACACCTCCATTGACCTAACTTCCTTCCACTAGGCCCTGCCTAATAAGGTTCCACCACCTCCCAACACACCAAGCCTCAACACAAGGGCCTCAGAGGCATGTTTAAAATCCAAACCTTAAGACAAATCAGTATTTATACTCCAAGTTGTTACGAGACTGAAATAAGGCAAACTTACATAAGGCACCATACAAAATGTGGAGTGTTATAGAAGGTACAGTTGAGTGGAAGCCAAGGTAAAACCATCCAAATTAAGGCAAAAAGAGGCAGCCTTTGAGGAGAGCCTCAAAACCACAGGAACACCTGTGTTTAGGTGTGATGCGGTCCCATGGTGACAACCTTGAGTGCTTGGTCTTAGCAAGTGCCTCAGTACAATAACAACTTCCTAATGCAGATATAAGTTTTAAAGAAATTTTAAACAGTAAGGTCTCACTAGATCTTGGTGTGTCTAGATTCACAAAACAAATATCCTTCACTTCAGGAAGCTGAAGCAGGAAGATTGCAGGTTTGGAAGCCAATCTGGGAGACCCTGTTTCAAAATAAAATAATTAAAAATCAGTTGGTTATATCTCAGTAGTGGAGTGCTCCTGCATTCAACTCCCAGCACTGCAAAGTAAATAAATACACACTCTTAAGAATGTGCTCATGAAGAAAACCAGCTTATAAAAAAAATACCAATCAGTAGCTGAGAGTGGTGGGGTTCGCCTATAATCTTAGTACTTGGGAGGCTGAGACAGGAGGATCACAGTTTAGCCTTGGTTACTTGGCAAGACCCTGTTCCAAAAATTTTTAAAAAAAATTAAAAAGGGCTGGGGGTATAGCTCCAGTGAAAAAAAATGCCCTTGAATTTTTTAAAAAAGTATTACTGTGGGCTCAGTGTTCATACTCATATGCTGAATCCTAATTCCCAGTGGCATGGTCTTTGGAGGTAGGCATTTGAGAGGTAATTACGGTTAGCTTAGGTCATGAGAGTAGAGCCCCAAGTTTGGTATTTCTTTAAAAAAAAAAAAAGCATCTCATGCCAGGCGTGGAGGCGCACGCTTGTAATCCCTGCACTTGGGAGGTGGAGACAGGAGGATTGCGCTGGTTCGGAGCCAGCCTCGCTGGCTTAAGAGACCCTGTTTCCAAATAAAAAAAATAGGTCTGGGAGTGTAGACTGGAGGTAGAAGGGCTTCCAGGAACCCCAGTACCACCAAAAGAAAGAAAGAAAGAAAGAAAGAAAGAAAGAAAGAAAGAAAGAAAGAAAGAAAGAAAGAAAGAAAGAAAGAAAGAAAGAAAAGCATCTCTCTCTCACACACACACACACACACACACACACACACACACACACACGCCATATGAGGATCTGGAAGAAGGACCTGGTCCAGAAGCCGATGACGCTGCTGCTCTGACCTTGAGGGATATGTGCCTGCTGTTTAAGTCATCCAATCCACAGTATTTATTTACTTTTTAAATTTATTTTTATTTTGTTTTGTTTTGGTTTGTTGTTTGGGTACTGGGGATTGAACCCAGCAGCATTCTACCTCTAAGCAGCATACCAGCCCTTTTATTATTTTTACTTATTTTGAAACAAGGTCAGGCTGAGTTGCTAAACGCTGGCCTTGAGGAGTCTGTCACCACAGCCAGAGACGACTGAGACCAGTACTCTGCTTTACCCCACCCCAGGTTTCACAAGAACCACCATCTCCACTGACACCCCACAGGTTGAGAAGGCCCTCGGTGATCAGCCCTGGACCAGTGCCTGATTCTGGAATGACTGAGGAGAAATGAGGTCCTGTGCAGGGGGCCAGGGCAGTGGTCACTTTTGACCTCTGCCCAGCAGGAGGGGAGCCACTAAGGGACAAGTGGAGACCAGTGCTGAGCTCCAGGGTCCCGAAGACACCCAGCCTCAGAGCTGGAAGCTCCCCCAGAGCCTCAGAGCCTGGCCTATTTTTCTAGCTATTATCTGTCCCCAATATATATATATATATATATATATATATATATATATATATATATATATATATATATATATATCTGTAATTTCCCTCTCTCTACTGTGCCAAATGCATCTGTGTTGAGATTCCATCTTGCTTGCTCAGAAAGAAAGCAAAATAAATAAACCCAGGAAAGTAGACCAGAGAGTAGTTTACAGTTAAAATTCAAATAAAGAATAAGTCATTAAGCTAGAGAAATTATTTCTACCCATTTGAGGCCCAAAAATATAATTTTGAAAGACAAAATACAGGTCAAAACATATGCATGCATGTATACCATAATATGCATTATCTAATTTGCAGCAATAGATTATGGGGGGAAACCCAAGAAATGGAAATTTCTCCCCAGATCTGGCAAGAAGCCAGCCGTCCTCCCTGATTGGAGAAGGGGGCTGTAAACAGTGTGGTAGTGTCTGGTTTTACATTACAGATTATTTGCAGATATCTAACTATGATTACAATTTAGCTTTTTAGATTTTTATCACTGAAACATTTCAAAGAGCTCGCTGCACAGACGATGGTTAGAGAAGCTTGTAAAAACAAACGTTGGACTTCTTGAAGCTTAAAAAAAATCAAAATAAAAACACCGGACAAGCTGAGAAGTTCCGGATTCATTTCTCTCAGCTTCGTCTCGTCCTGCAGGGACCTTTGTGTCCTGCGAGCAGAACGCTTGCTCGCCACAGTGAATTTTGGATGATGAGACTAACATGAACTGGAGAGTTTAATGAAGTCAGCCCCGAGCCCCAGAATGTTCTGGAAAGGGGGCTCAAGCTTGCCGGGTGGCAACAGTGAAACCACGAGTCTTGGTCATAGGTCTGTAAAGAGGAGTGGGTCGTTCATAGACGGCCAAGGGGCACGGGGCCAGCATGGACCAACACCTGTGAACCGCACAGCGCGCTTGGACATCCAGGCAGCCTGGAGGAGCCAAGGCAGTCACAGGACTAGGAAGCTTCCAGAAACAGGGGTGGGTGCACAGTGGGGGGCTAGGGCGTTAGGGTCACTGGAGGGGCAGCTCCCGCTTGCTGGCTGCACCCACAGCTTCAGAAGGTCTAGGCCTCCTCCTCGGTGGCCTCGGACACCCAGGGAATGCGCAATGTTGAGGCTACAAAGCCCTTGAGCGCCCCCTTGGCCCCAGCCGGACACTCCTCTCCTGTCCACAGCATGGCGGCTGCTCCGAGCTGGGCAGAGGAGGCGAGGGAGCACGGGGCGGGGGCAGCACACCCTCTCTGCACGAGGCGCCCGGCCTGGCTGCTGTCATCTCTCCCTGTGAACCTCGCGTCCCTTTGCCTGAGCCTCAGCTTCTGCTCTGAGGCCGTGGGCATAAAAATGGATTTATGGGCTGCTGTAGAAATTGTAGGTGTTATTAATCACCAAAGGCAAGAGGCTTGCTAACTAGATCGGAGGTGGCAGGGCAGGGGAAGAGATGGGCCAGTGGATCCAACCAGGCCTCTCTAGAAGAGCTGGGAGCTGCAGCGCTGGGTTAGAGACCGCCTCCTCCAACTGGGCTACAACAGTGCTCAGGCCCAAGCGTGGCGGGAAACAGGAGCGTGGCCTCCCAGATGCACACGCCTGAGGGGGAAGTCTCCAGGCTGAATAAAAGTGGTCACCTGAGACCCCACGCTGAGAAGCAGACCCTCCAGGCCCTCTCTCTGGAGCGGGACCTCTTTGTCCTGGTTGTTCCTGGCCCAGGAAAGCAGCCTTCTCTTCTCTCTCTCTCTCTCTCTCTCTCTCTCTCTCTCTCTCTCTCTCTCTCTCTCTCTCTCTCAATTTCTCTGGGATGTAACTCCCTGTATCACGGCCTTCTTTCATTACTATGCCTGACTTTCTAAATAAAACTTTTATATTCCCTCCTGGTGCTTATTGCTTGAAATCATTCTCTCAGAAAGCAAGAGCTGCCCCATAGTATTAATTTCTAGGCACATGATCACCAGGTGACAGGGTGAATGGACACAAAGGTCCCAGAGATGAGCCCCGGCATGGTAAACAGCGCAGCGCGGAGGTATGCTGCGCTGTTCCTGAGAGCCAGGCCTCACCTCGGGTCCACCCCAGAAGGCCGGGAAGCAGCCCTTCCTCCTGGGCCCAGCGCGCCTGGCAAACTCTCCCACCCGCTTCCTCTCATAATTCTGAGGGCAAATGCTTCCATTCTCTGTGCAACAGCCTGAACTGAAACTCTCAGCAGCTCTGTCAGGTTCCGGGCTGCATCTCCCCTCCCAGGGCGCCGTTCCCACGTGGCAGCGGGAACCGGCTCAGCGGGAGCTTAGTGGTTTTACTCGAGGCGAACCTACAGGAAATAATTTAAGAAGATAATAAGGGGGATTTTTCCTGTCTAGAAATGAGGCCCGTGGATTTTTACAGATGATATTATTCTCTCAGATTCAGAAGTAAATGCACGAAAAAGGGCCTCAGTCGTTAGCCAAGTCGGGGTAATTGGTCTGGGCAGACTGGCTGGGAGCAGTGTGGAGCCTTATGGCTTCCAGCTTTGTCCAGGAAACCACGGCCTGCAGACCACCGGGATTGTCCTCAGGACTTTTCCTCCGCACCCAGGGAGCCTAACATTTTTTGTTTTGTTTTTCTTTTTGCTTTTGTACTGGAGATTGAACTCAAGGGCATTCTACCTTCGCGCTAGACCCTTCATCCTATTTTTTTTTTTAATTTTGAAATAGGATCTCACTGAGTGCCAAGGGTCTCTCACTAAGTTGCTGAGACTGGCCTCAAACCTGCGATCGTCCTGTCTCAGCCTCCCAAGTACTGGGATTACTGATGTGCACCACTGTAATCCAGCCACTCCCACTATTTTTGCCCAATCCTTCACGTCCAGATAAACATTGGAACTAAAACTCCAAGATAGAGGGCAGTTAATGATTTTGCAAGGTACTTTCCGCTCCATGAACACTTATTTTAACAAATATTTGACTTCCAAAGGTGACTGGTCTCCAAATTTAGCCTTCAGAACTGTCTGCACAGGATTTGGTGTCTGGGTAAAAGGAGAGTCGTTCCATAGCTAGGAAAGAAGATACTGAGAATAATGGGGCATAGGGTAAATGTAACCTAGTGTTTCCAATCCGCAGTACATGGAGTCCCGAGTGAATGAGGAATAGCACCTCTGCTGGCCACTGTCTAGGGCTCCAGGCCGGTCCAAAGAAGGACCTCGGGCTTAGGCTGCGACCTGCCCCACTGAAGTCGCCACCAAGATGGGTCTGAGCCCGGGTGTGCATCTCTCTCTGCTGCTCCTGGTCATCTGTAAACACTGCTGAGGCTGGCTCTGGAGCCACGGGGCGGCTTTCATCTCTCCCACAGTGGATACGAGGGAGTGTAATAATATTAGTCCGGAGAGAAGCCCCCTCGCTTGGTTCTCACGATTCCCATTTCCTCCTCTCTGGCGGTCATCCTATCTCTGATCAGTATCCAGTAAACATTAAAGAGTCTGCTTTATACCATCACAGATTAAGTGACACCAGTTAAGGGCTACATCTTTCATTCTGTCTTTGAAATGAATCCTCCCTCCTGTCCCTGCTCTTTGTCCCATGAGAGGAATGTGGACGGGGCTGGGGAGATTTCTTTTTCAATCCCAAACACAGGGACGGGCAGGCTTTAGCTGCGGGGCTGCAAGGGGTGGGGTGTTGGGCTGTCTGGAGAGCTTTAAACAACACTTAATTTTAGATCATTTTCATCTTTATGACTGTGCCTTTTTAGCCCATGGCGTGATCATCCCAGAGGGAAAACAAGGGCGCAGAGAACCAAGCTGCAGGATGTGGGCAGAACTCTCTCCAGGGCAGGGGTGGGGTGCCACTTCCCCCAGTCACCATCTGCTTTGCTATTCCTGATTTCTGGAGGTGGCTGAGACTAGGACCATAATCATTTCCCATGTGGCCAGAGAAGAGGGAGAGCCCATTTCAAACGTTTAATGCCAGTAGAGAGATAATGTGCAGCCAGGTGCAGAGGAACACACCTGTAATCCCAGTACTTGGAAGGCTGAGATGGGAGGATCTCAGGTTTGAGGCCAGCTTCAGCAACTTAGAGATACTCTGTTTTAAAAAGAAAAAAGAAAAAAAAAAAAAGCCAGGTGTGGTGGTGCACGCGTGTAATCCCAGCATTTAGGAGGCAGAGACCAGAGGATTGCAGTTTTAGGCCAGCCTCAGCTACTTAGTGAGGCCCTCCACAACTTAGTGAGATCCTGTTTCAAAATAAAGAACAAAAAAATAGGGCAGGGGGTGTAGCTAGGAGGTTGAATGCCCCTGGGTTTCATCCCCAGACCCGCAAAAAAAAAAAAAAAAAAAAAAAGAGAGAGAGAGAAAAGAAAAGAAAAGGAAAAAGAAAAAAAGAAAAAAGAAAGGTTTGGGGGTATAGTTCAGTGGTAGAACATCCTGGATTCAAAATTTCAATCCCTGGTACTGGAAGGAAAGAAATGTGTAGGTATTTGAGGGGGCCTGAATTGTATGCACTTGGCATGTTTCTGAGCAGCCACCACCAGAGAGCCTGGACAGCCATTCTCCTTTGAGTGTGCAGTTTGAATCCCAACCCTCACTTGGTCAGTTGTACATTGAGCTCATTTGTTTAGAGAACTTTCAGTTTCTGCACTACTATGACTTCCGGCTATTATATTACTATCACTTCCAGTTATCGTACTAATATTACTACTACTATTTTCAATCGCACATAAACTTCAGTTTCTTCATGATTTTCCTGGGGTATACAGCATCGTCAAGGATGGAGGGGAGGAGCTAAAAGGTGAATCATGGGTCCAGACCAACCGTGAAACTCTGCCCAACACTCCTTCAAGCTGTTGCCTTTATGTACAACGTGGTACGCATCACCACAGAAATGAGGCTTCGTGGGTAAGAAGTGTTAGAATGGGGACCTGATTGAATCTCCTAGTTTTTTTTTTTTTTTTTTTTTTTTGTGTGTGTGTGTGCTGGGAATACTTGGGGGCATTCTACTTCCAAGCTATACCTCCAGCCCTAATTTTTTTTTTAATTTTTCCTTTGAAATGGGGTCTCACTAAGTTGCTGAGAGCTTTGTTAACTTGGTAAGGCTGCCCTTGACCTTGCACTCCTCCTGTCTCAGCCTCTCAGGTACTGAGGATTAGAGGTGTATGCCACCATGCCCAGCTTAAGAACAAATTTTTCTTCTACAAGGCAAGTTTTCATGGTATTGAAGTGGGCATAGGAATCAGTTCACCATGGAGCATTTTTGCTACATGTGACTTATAAATATGCTGCTAGCAAAATGTGGGCACTGTTAGGAAATAACTGTATCTCACACAGGCCAGGGCACAGACTGGCAGCCCAGGAGCCACCCTGTGCCTTTGATTTTTTCTGTTGCTTGCCAATGCTGCTGCTGTTACTTTTCTGGCCACAAAACTTGAGTTTTTATCTAGGCTTTTATATAAGTGGAGATTGGCTAAATAATATGTCCACCCTTACCCCAACATTTTACAAACCTTTTATTTATTTTTGGCTGCAAAATAAAAATAAGCTTACAAAGACATATCTGTTGTTGATTTCCTACTGAAAACAGATAGCTTTGCAGCTGGGATCCTGAAACTCAACTCCTAACCCCTCCAGCTATCTCCACCAACATTTTTCCTCACTGAAACCCACCTGTTTAGAATGTGATTTGGAAATAACAATGTGACGTGTTTGGGAGACACAGTTTTCCTCTTACAGTAGTAGTTGGCTTGGAGCATTAGAGTTCTGTAAGATTTTAACATCTAACATGAATGCCAAGGTGTGACCAGAAGGAAGAGGGTTCTGGAAATCAGTGTAGGGGAGCAGAGAGCGGTGGGGATGCAGGGGTCCAAGTGGAATCAAAGTCCTATGGGCGGAAGCCGGGCGTGGTGGCGCACGCTTGTAATCCCTGTGCTTGGGAGGTGGAGACAGGGGGATCGTGCAGGTTCAAAGCCAGCCGCACACGCTGGCTTAGGAGACCCTGTTTCCAAATAAAAAATGTAAAAATAGGTCTGGGAGTGTAGCCCGGAGGTAGAAGGGCTTCCAGGAACCCCAGTACCACCAAAAAAAAAAAAAAAGTCCTATGGGCGGTTGCTTCTGTTAGACCTAACCTGTGCTCCTGCGGGATGCAGAAGGTGGGTCACATGGTCATTATAGGGCATTCGATCTCACTTCTACACAGGAGTTTCCCAGGAATTGGAATGGCTCAAAAGAAGGAATGGGCAACTTGGAAGCAAGTCAGAAGAAGTCTCTGTCTTGTAAGGGTCAGATGTGGTATTTTCCAACAGGGTCTCAAGAGTGTCTGAGAAGATGCTGGAGAGAGGGAGATGAACCACGGCCAGACGCAGGAGACTAGAGAGAGGGAGATGAACCATGGCCAGACGCAGGAGACCAGCTGCCGCACTCCCTCCAAGGCCACAGGCTCCTCCGGGAGCCGCGCGTCTTCACTCCTCCTCGGCCCTGACTTGACTTCCCTTGTGGTCATACCTCTGAACTTATTGCTGGGGAATCTCTTCCCTGCAACAGCTGCTTCTCCAGTGCGCTCCCAACTGAATGCTCCGTGCTCTGATCTGGAAAGAACAATGCAGGGCCTGGCAAAGCTGGGTGTTAAGACACTTCCTGGGGGCCTCACATTGCCTGTGCGGGCGTCGCCTCCTGGGGGTGCACAGCTCAGGGGAGGGCTCCACCAGAAACCTCGCGGCCTGCCTGCTGGGGAGAGAGGGAGCCTGGTACAGCTCAGAGGGAGACCCCATGCCCTGTCTGAGGAACTCCAGCCTTACAAAGGCTTGGCCTCTGGGTTCTGGAACTGCCTTGGGGCCCTAGGAGCTTCTCAGTCCACTTATTTCCTACGAACTCTCCCTTCATGCATCAAAGTATTATTTTGTAGGAAGTTTTACATGACTAAAGTGTCTGACGCATCTCTGAAGTTCTTTCCCATTTTGTACTAAGACCCAGTACCAAATGTCCCCAGGAGCCAAAATGGTGGCAGCCCTGGGTCTGTGAGAAAACCTTGCTTCCTGCCCAGCAGCAGCAGGCCCTTTGTGAGCAGGAAGATGACAAGAAAGCTGGCTGGATCTCTTCACACTCCTCTTTGGGTCTTGCCTCTTGACCTTCCAAACTCCAAAAGAAAGTCAGTGACTCCGTCAATTTACTTCCTCACTTGAAGCTGTGAAGTGAGCACGGCCATGCACCAGGCCCAGCCTCAGTGTTAAACATCCAGATACGAAGTGCTCCGTTCTTAGCTTCAAAGAATTCGCATCCTAGCAGAGAAGATACCGGGATCAACATCCATTATCCAAAGGGTTCCAAGGACAGGCCTGATCAAAGCAGTGCCTTGTGGAGCTGGGTCAGGGCAACTACCCAGGCAGGATAAGAAAGAGGGCATCAGGGGCCACAGGAGAGGATGCCCAGAAACGAGACATCCTGTGACCCAAGGGACAAGCTGTCAGCTTTTTTGTTTTTGTTTTTGTTTTTGTTTTTGTTTTGCTACTAGGGATTGAACCCAGGGACATTCTACCTTCAAGCTACATCCCCAGCCCTATTTTATTTTTTATTTTGAAACAGGGTCTCACCAAGTCGCCGAGGGTCTTACTAAGTTGCCAAGGCTGTCGTGAAAGCTGCAATCCTCCTGCCTCAGCCTCCCACGTGCTGAGATTACAGGCCTGTGCCACCATACTGACTTGTTGCTGTTTTTTAGTGGCTCTCCCACCAGTCAACTAAACATTTTCTAGATAAAGAATTGGAATGGGGAAAAAGGAAGAATAAAAAATACTCACCTAGCTAAGGCCTAACATAGGTATTGCCGTAAGAAAATTTTGGTCCCCAAGTTTCAGTCGTGTGATATCCAGTCTAAGTTTTCTTTCTTTCCTCCCTTCCTTCCCTTTCTTTCTCCCTTTCCTTCTCTTTCTTCCTTTATTTCAACTTCCTTACTTCCTTTATTGTTTTTCTCTAAAAAACATCAACTTTGACTTTCTGTTTTTTAGATTGTTTCAGCTGCTGAGGTCCAGCTCCAGGCTCCAAGTCGCTTCATGTCGGGCCCAGGGACTGACGCCCATCCTAGGAGCATGGCTACAGCCAGTGCCTTAGAGTTCACTTGTAATTCAAGATGTTTTTAAGGGAAATTATTTTATCTTTCTCTATCTGAATCACAGATGATGGTATTTTGTGTAGATTTCAAATTCCATCTTCAATCATCTGCCTCCACTGCTAAGAGAGTTTCTCAATCTTAGAGGACAGTTAAAATATTATCTCTGTAGTAGATATTTAGTTCACTAAATAAGATTGTAGAGAAGAAAACAAATACCAGCTTTAACATTGCTGCAAAGAATCAATGAACCATTTTGGCTTTTTGCCTGTATGATGAAATCAAACAAAGGTGCTGTAAAAAGTGACCTACAGAAGATTTTTTTTCTATCAACTTGAACTCCTCATTCTGTGCTTACTTCAGGATGCAGGATTAAAAGTTGTCCTAAGCCTGATGTGGTGGTTGAGCAAGAGGACAGCAGATTCGAGGACAGCCTCGGCAAGCAGTGAGACTCTCATCAACCTCTCATCGACAAAGTAAAAATTTAAAAATAGGGCTGGGGTTATACCTTAAAGGTAGGATACCCTTGAGTTAAATCCCCAGTAATACACACACACACACATACACACACACACACACACACACACACACACACACACCTTGTCCTATGCTTAACTTGGGACAGTGACTCATGCCTATAATCCCAGTACTTAAGAAGCTGAGACAGGAGGATTGCAGGTTTGAGGCCAGCCTCAAACTTAGTAAAAAAATAAAAGGTAACATTGGGCTGGGAATCCAGCTCAGGGCTAGGACACCCTTGGGTTTAATAAGAAGTGCAATAAAACATTGACTTAGACTACCCAGGACTTCCTGTGTCCACGGAGTGGCCAGCGGGTTGGCCTGAAGCCACCCAGAAGGGAGAGAGCACGGAAGCAAGTGGCGGACCCCAGCAGCTTGAGCTGTGTGGAGGTTGCAGCTTCAAGCCCAGTTTAAATTTTTCAGATGTGGCTGAGTCCTAAGACCTAGGAAAATAGAACCCTGTTTCCATCCAAATGAAAGTCATGCGATTTCCTTGTGATATATACAAGGCAGACAGCAGGGCTTTTTTTCCCAAAAGCTAAAAGAGAAACCAACTCTTTGTCCTCTTTTAAAAGGGTGGTAAATTACTGGATTAACTCCCGACTCAAAAGAGCAATCCTCCTGTGCGCTGGCATTTCACTGAGTTCTTTCTGCTTGGGTCAAGACTTGAGGAAGCCGTGCAAGTTTTCTTTAAAGTTTAGCTTCGGTCTTGTTTACTTTCCTTATCACTCAGATTTCACTGAGTAAAAATCCTTCCTTACAGGGCAATGAAGTAGCCAGAATGAAATGAAAATCAGGATGATGTGTGACTTTCAGTAAGTTGTTTGTTTGTTTGTTTGTGGTACTGGAGAGGGAACTCAGGAGAACTCTACCTCTGAACTACACTCCCAACCATTTATTTATTTATTTTATTTTGTGTTTTATTTGTTTGTTTGTTTTGTTTTAAAACAGAGTCTCTCGCTAGGTTTCAGAGTCTCACTAGGATCCTGAGGCTCATCTTGAACCTGTGACCTTCCTGTCTCAGCCTCACAAGCACTGGGATTACTGTCACGCATCACCACGCTCAGCTTTAATGCGTTTCATGACCTCTCCGAGCTTCCGTCTCCTCATTGAAAACGCAGGACTAATAAGAGTAACGATTGTGGTAGGTTGCCAAAATGTCCACAAGCATCACTCCCTGTATCTGTGTTCCTTTCCCTGTGACTTGCAGTCTCTTCCATCAAGAGGTGACGTCTTTTCCATTCCTTGAGTCTGGTCTGACCTTGTGACTTGCTTTGGCCAATATAGTGTGACAGAAATGACAACAATGTGCCAGGTCTAAGTGGAGCCTTTAAGAGAAATGGAGCTGGGCGTGGTGGCGCACGCTTGTCATCCCAGCATTCTAGAGGCTAAGACCGGAGGATCGCAGTTCGCGGACGGCCTCAGCTCCTTAGTGAGGCCCTCTGCAACTCCGTGAGACCCGGTTTCAAAATAAAGAATAAAAACTAGGGCAGGGGGTGTAGCTTGGAGGTTGAGTGTCCCTGGGTTCCATCCCAGACCCGCAAGAAAAAAAGAGAGAGAGAGAGAGAAATGGACTGTGCAGCCGCCACACTCAGGACGGAGACACCACACAGGGCAGAGACAGGCCGCCTCAGCCAAGGCGGCAGCTGCTCCCCGCGGGAGCCGCCCACACTTGCACCACCAGTCCAGTCAGGCCAGAAGAGCCCAGCCAGCCATGGCAAGGCAGGAGTCCTGCAGGCAAGAAAACAAGAGAAAAAATTACTTTTAGTGCCGTTAAATTTGACATGGTTTGTTCTGCAGCAAACGAGAATTGCAACACTATCAAATATAAGCATATTGAGAAGTATAAGAGAATATTTTTAAAATATAACTATTCCTAGTACTCAATAAACTCTAGATAAGTGTTATTTTCAGAGCCATCACTATGACAAGTAAGATATTTTTCTTCATGCATTTTTTGTTTGTTTGTTTTTGTTTTGTTTTGTTTTGTTTACTGGAGATCGAGCCCAGGAACATTCTACCTCCAAGCTACACCCATAGACCTTTTCATTTTTATTTTGAAACAAGGTCTTGCTGAGTTGCTGGGGTCTTGCTGAGGCTGGCCTTGAACCTGTCCTCCTTCCAAGTCTGAGTAGGATATTTTTAATTCTATTTTAGCTCAAACACAACAAGAATGGGAAAGTTAGTAGCTTTAACTGCAGTGGTACCTTGGCTGTGATACTAATGGAGCTGACTGGGCCCTTTGGCAGGTTAACAAGTATTTTGCTGACTCACAAGGCTTTTAGCCTTACAAAAAACCTCACTCTTTTGTGAGGAAAATTAAAATTGTTTAAGCACAAGTAAAACAAGCATCATTTTGCCCGCTTAGACCTCCCCCGCCCCGGTGGGAGGTGAGTTACATATTGAGACGCATCAGACGCAAACCCTCCTCATTCCCCTCTGTGTGCGGGAAGAGAGCTGAGTCGTCTAGAAGGAGGATGAATATACTTTTGAAATTTAAAAACTAGTTCTTGTTCTTTCCTGTAGGAACAAGTATTTAATGTGTATTTATATTTTAGGACAATTATTCATAACATTATATTATAACAATTACTGTTTTTATGAACATAACTTTCCTTTACGCGTTAGAAGTGATTTTATATGATTACCCATGTAACAGAAAAACTACAGAAAGAGCAATTCTGCCTGACACATTACTCATCTGAAACTGCCTTTTCAGAAATTCTGGAGTCTGGAAACCGCCCCTCTGCTTGTCTACAGAAGATGCACGTGGCTGCCAAGGGCGGCCAGAACAGATCTCACACGCCGAGCCCTTCGCTGCCGCTCTTCTCTGTTCTCTTAGTGTAGCAGCCCTCACTTTATAAATAATTCAC
>NC_137806.1:15075035-15105035 GCF_963383645.1 Muscardinus avellanarius
TGAACATCTGAAGATTTCAGCTCTATTCCCCACCAGGTAAATTGGAGTGCCCAGGCAGGGCGGAAGGGGTCTAGTCTAGGACACATAAGCTTTACTTCCAAATGGCCCTCCCCTCACAAAGACGGACGGTGGGCGCTCTGCAGTTGTGAACGTAGTCCTTAACAGACAAGATGAGCAATGCATGGAAAAACCACAGAGGGAATTTTGTTGGGAGAATAGTCACAGGCTTTCAATATGCTGCCTCCAGACTGTTAATTCATTACAGAGAAGAAAAGGGGCCTTCAGTGTGGAGAAATTTGTTGGAAAATACTTAAGCCTAAATCTAATAATGGAACATCCTTGGTGCACTCTCCGATTTCATATACCAGAAAGGATTTAACAGCGCCCTTGTGGAATTCTTCCTCCAAACCTAAGCAAGAAGAGAAGTCAGACATGTCCAAACTGTACGACATTCCACAAGCCAACCGATCTGTATTCTGAAAAATTGTCAGTGTCAAAAAATGCCAGAGAAAGAACTTGAAGAGAAGTTTCTAAATTAGAGGAGAATAGAGGTGTGGCTGGAACTGCAAGCTTCCTGTGATCTTTGAGTTCTGGATTTTAGGAAAGATATCAGACAGAAACTACATTTTAGATAACATTATTGATTCAATATTAAATTTCTTGGGTAGAAGAATGCCTTTATTAAGACAAGAGGATCAAAGGTTTGAAGCCAACCTCAGCAATTTAGCAATTGAAATAAATAATAAATTATTTATTTCAAAATAATTAATAAAATAGTACTAGGGGTAAATCTCAGAGGTAGAAAGCTCTGGGTTCACATCCTGGTACAAAATTTTTTTTAACTGTTATTCTTAGGAGATACATCCTGCAGTAGTGAGAGGTGAAGTATCATAGCATCTGCAAAGTACTTTCAAATAGTTAAGATACATATGTATGCACAGGCACGCATACAACTCTACAGACATAGATGGGTGTGGAGAGAGAGAGCAAGCCGATAGGCTAAAATGTTTTGTTTTGTTTTTAAGCACAAGTGAAGACTCCCAGCTCAATGGACAGGGTCCCCACACAAGTGCATGAGACTTGGCAGTGGCCTGGTTCCTAGAGTACAGGTGGCTTATTTCCCCACCACCCCCAAGAAAGAGATGACCAATATCCTCCTAACAGTGCTGTTTCTTTAAGACACTCCAGAAAAAAAGTGCTTCCACATCTTAATCTTTGACATACTGGTTTTCACAATTAAAAAAAAAAACATGATTTGGCCCTCCAGCCAGACTGCCCACATTTTAATCCAGCTAATTTACTAGCTGTGGGGATTTGGGCAAGTCACTTCATCTCCCCTGACCACAATATTCCCATTTATCTAAAGGACGTAACAATCGTAAGTGCCTCAAGGGGTTACGATGAGGAATTAAGAAGAAACAGAGCTGTCGGCTCTGCGCCTTCTGGGTGAGAGCACCCAATACGCCTTCGCCACTAATAACTACTATGATGCACGCCATCAGATCTCTCCAACAACCGCCACGACAGTGAATGAAGCAACAGGTGCATTTCGAGGCCTGCTGTGCACCAGTCGTCACTATGGTTCAGTGCGTAAAGGCAAATAGTGCCGGCATAGGTGGAGCGCTGAGGCGACCCAGGATTTGGGACGCCTCAGATGGACACTCAGTTGTTTCGTCTGCAAATGACTCTGACTCTGGAAGTCTCGCCGGGGCTTCTGGAAAATAACGCATCTAACTTGGTATGTGTGGAGGGCGTGTGGAGGGCTTGTGGAGGGAGGGCGTGTGGAGCGTAGGGGGAGTTGCTTCTGCTGTATTTTACTTTGCTTCTGCGATTCTGTGAAAGTTTTTGTTTTTTGTTTTTGTGGTGCTGGGGATTGGACCCAGAGGCATTCTACCTCTGAGCTACATCCCCGGCCTGATTTTTTATTCTTTATTTTTGTTTTTGTTTTGTTGGTGGTGGGATTTTTGTGGGGTTTTTTTTTTTTTTTTTTTTTTTGGTACTGGGGTTCCTGAAAACCCTTCTACCTCCGGGCTACACTCCTGGACCCAATTTTATATTTTTATTTGGAAACAGGGTCTCTTAAGCCAGCGCGGATGACTTCGAACCTACGCGGTCCTCCTGTCTCCGCCTCCCAAGCGCTGGGATTACAAGCGTGCACCACCACGCCCGGCCTTTTATACTTTATTTTTGAAACAGGGTCTCACTAAGTTACAGAGGGCCTCACTAAGTAGCTGAGGCTGGCTGTGAATCCTGATCCTCCTGCTCAGCCTCCCAAATTCTGGGATTACAAGTGTGCGCCACCACACCCGGCTCTCTGTGAAAGTATTTAACAACCAAAACTACTTCCTTGGTTGAGCCAGCAGCAAATGGTCCAGTAGAAAAATTGATGAAGTATGCTCATCATTTTCAGGTAAATGTCTTTCCCTGGGGCAGGATAGAGGCAGAAAGACTATGAAAAAATGGAAAAAACTTCCATTTCTTATAAACATTTCTTATAAACACTGAAGCCAGGGGCGTTCTACCTCCAAGCTACACCCACAGTTCTACTTTTTAAATGTTGGAACAGGGCCTCATTAAGTTGCTGAGACTGGTCTCAAACCTGTGATCTTCCTGTCTTAGCCTCTCAAGTGCTGGGATTATAAGAGTGCACTACCATGCCCAGTTTATACCCAGATGTTTAAGAAGCATGGTTCATAAGGTTCAGGATTTTGACCAGGTCCCTCCTTCTAGGCGGAGCCCCGTGATGCTACTAATTGAAAAAGAGAAAGTGAGGGCCGTGGGGAGAGTACAGCATCTGTGCGCAGTCCAGATTCTGCAGGGCTCCCTGGCTGGCTCTCTGGCCTCCCCTCCAGGCAAACCCGAGCGACTCATTCTCCTCTCCGCAATGCGTTTCTTCCCATCTGCCCGGCTAGACTCGCCTGTGAAGGCCCAGCCTGAGTCTCGGGGAGTCCGTGAACTTGCAGCTGCCTGTCATCAGGCTGTTCCTGGTGACACAGACCCGAACACGTGTCCGTGTTGGTCCTCCTTAACGTGCCGCTCAAGGCTGTGCAGACACTTCTAAGACCCTCAAGTCATTACATCCCTGCAAAATCAAGACACCTTTGCAAATACATTTATTTTTGTTTTGTAAACCCTGAGTGTTTGGAGGAAATGGCTTCCATGTGTGCACGAAGTCTTAGAGACCTTCCTTTCTTTTCTTGGTGGCAAGGGGTGGCCACAGTCTGACCCAATTCAAGTCCAGCTGATAAGTCAAAGCCGCAGGTTTTCTTCCAATTTTGCAAAACCTGTGTTCCATTCCTAATAAAAAATGGCAGCCTGGAAGCAGGGAAGGCACAGCTGTTTTACTAGCAGGGGGGACAAAACAGAAGCAGCCCAGTAAATCAACCACTGCGCAACTTATATTCTGTTGACAATGTTTACTTGAGTCCTGAAAATGTTCTCATCCTCTTACCCCAAAAGTCTACTTTTAGGAAAATGTCTTAGTTTTATGATGAGAGATATACAAAGAGACTCATGAACCATGTAATTTCATTTAGCATAGTGGATGAAAATTTTGAAGATTTATTTTAAGTGAAGTATTTGACAATGTCATTTTAAAATAAATTCTGGTATGTCCAAAACATGAACTACCACATAGCCATTAGTGGTGTGTGTGTGTGTGTGTGTGTGTGTGTGTTAATTTGAAATAAAATCTTGCTAAGTTGCTGAGGCTGGCCTTCAAACTCTGATCTTCCTGTCTCAGCCTCCCAAGTACTAGGATTACAGACATGTACTTCTGTGCCTGTCTTCATGATTATTTAGTAAAAGAATTTTTTTAGGAAAATGTTTATGACATAGTAAGTAAGAATATGTAAGTTATAAAGTTATTTATGAGTGGTGTCACTGGATTATTAGAGTATCAAAGGGAGAGATAAACTGATGGAACGTGTATGCCACAGACTTCCATCGCCAGCTATAGGATCTTTGCTCCAGAATGAAAGAGAATCTCTTTCTCTCCACATCCCAAGAAAGCTGGCGGAGCTTTGGTTTAAGGAGATTGGAGTCTTCTATGTGTAAAGAACAGTTAACAAGACTGTTATAAAAAAAAATCCAAGACTCTTGGGAGAAAGAGAATGGTGGTTACAGATTTTGAAAGGAAAGAATGCTACCCCTCCTGGAGGAATTGGAGTCCCTGCAGATGGGAAGGGACAAGAACTTGCAAGTGTCTCTGAGCATCTAAAGCCCAGGGTCTTGCTGATGTGCAGCACCCAGGAGGAGGAGAGCAGGTGATAGGATGACTCATGGGTACCTTTGTGTGTGATTTAAAAAACAAAAAAGAGCTGGGGATGTAGGTAGGAGGTAGAATGTTTCTGGGTTCAATCCTCCATACAAAAGAACACTGTCTTTGGTCTTTTGGATGGAACCCAGGGGCTTTTCTACCTCTGGGCTATACTCACAGACCTATTTTATACTTTATTTGGAAACAGGGTCTCGGGAAGTTGCTGAGAGCCTCATTAAGTAGCTGAGGCTGGCTTTGAACCTGTGCAGTCCTCCTGTCTCAGCCTCCCAAGAGCTGGAATTACAGGCTTGCGCCAACACACCCAGCTTGTTTGGTCTTTTCTACTTCCAGGAAACTATCTTAGTTGTATGGTGAGAGCTATACAAAGAAATTCATGAAGCATGCAACTTCATTTACCATAGTACAAACTTTGAAGACTTATTTTAAGTGAAATATTTGATGACATCATGGTAAAGTAAATTATGGTATGTCTAAAACATAAACAACTACATAGCCATTAATGATGTGTGTGCATGTATTTCATTTTGAAATAACTCTCAACTCTCTAGAGAGAGTTATTAAGTCACCCTTTCTACATGTGTCATCGTTCAACATCTCCATTTCTTCTTCAGCCAGCCCCCCACCTGACAACACTACTAAGCCTTCTAATTGTTCCCCGCCTCCCAACCTTACCCTCCGAAAGCCCATTCTTAGCAACCTCTCAAGGTTTGTCCCATTCTCCCACGGCCTTTCACTCCAAAGACAGCAAGATCCTTGTGTCCCCAGTACCTGGGACACTTCTTACAGTCTCTCATCTCATCAAATTGTACCTGTATGTTGGGGCTTCAACCCAGGGGGTATCTACCTCTGGTTACACCCCCAGTTCTGTTCTTTTCTTCTTTTCTTTTCTCTTGAAACAGTATCATGCTAGGTTGCTGAAAGTCTCACTAAGTTAATGAAATTGATCTCAAAGCTGTGATTCTCTTGTCTCAGCCTCCCAGTAACTGGAATTACAGAGGAGCACCACCATACCCAGCTGAAAATATTTATTAGTTGCATAAGTGACATCAACTGATTGATAGATTGACTGATCATTTAATCAGCAAGTCTAAAGAGCATTTGCATAGCTCAAAACTTGCCCCCAAATGGAGTGAGATATCAGCGCACACTGTACTATAGAACTGCTGAGAAAATCCAGGAGACAATTAAGAGCCGCGGCAGCAGCTGGGGCTTCAAAAACTGGCACAGTCACCGATGGTTTATAATGCACACAACATACTGAGTTCAAAACCATGCCGGGCGTGGTGGCGCACGCTTATAATCCCCGCGCTTGGGAGGCAGAGACAGGAGGATCGCGCAGGTTCGAAGCCAGCCACACGTGCTTGCTTAGGAGACCCTGTTTCCAAATAAAAATGTAAAAATAGGTCTGAGAGTGTAGCCCAGAGGTAGAAGGGCTTCCAGGAACCCCAGTACCACCAAAAAAAAAAAAAAAAAAAAACTCAATGCTGGGAAAATGCTGTTGGACCTTTCCAGCCATGGAGGTTAGGATATGGACTTTCACCTGAACTTCCTGGAGAAGAAGGAGCTCTCTCACTATTGATTTATTTGATTTCTTCCACGCATAGTAATCATCTATTTTCAAACTCCTAAGCTACATACCACTGGGAAGAAGAAGCCCATGGCAAAGAGAGGCTGTTTTGTGCCTGGGCAATGGAGAAGCTGCTCCAAACCAATTCAAGTTAAGTTCACCAAAGGTGCAGCACCTAGCTGGCTCAGCATCCCAGTGGTGAGAGCAGCCAGCTCGACTCAGTATCTCCTGCATCAGCCACAAATGCATGAACTACTGACAGAGGTGAGGGAGTGCAGGGTTGATAGCTAGCATTTGAGGCCAAACCGAGTTACATTTTGTAAAAAAAGGATTTTACCAATAAAAAAAATGCAACTTGAGAGGCTGAGAAAGAAAGATCACAGGTTCAAAGCTAGCCTCAGCAACTTAATGAGGCTCTCAGCAACTTAGCAAGACCCTGTTTTCAAAGGAAAAATAAAATATGACTGGGGATGTGGTTCAGAAGTACAATGCTCCAGGGTTCAACCACCAGCACCAAGAAAAAAAGAATTGCAAGGATTTTTCCTTCAAAGAAAAGAAGTGAAATATTTTCTACCATACTGAGAGAGATAGCCACCAGGGTCCTCTGATGTAGAGGGTCACTGGAAAATGGCCACCAAGGCAGAGAGTGGGATTCGGAGCATGAATCTTCCTTCACTCTGTGCCTTCATCTTTTCACTTAATATTGACTGTTTTTATGAAGAGAGTGAAGGGAAATTAACATGGTATTATAGGGGATTCCTTGATGACACGCACGTTGTTTTCAAGAAGCCTACATCTGATTTGTTATGGTTTAGATCTGAAATGTCCCCCTAAACTCGAGTGTTGAGAGCACGGTTCCCGTAACAGCGAGGTTCAGAGGTGGAGCATGGCTTGAGGAAGCAGCTCACTAGGGGCATGGCCTTGAGGACTGCGACTGCCCCTGGTCCCTTCCTGCCTCTCTCCTCTGTCTTCTGGGGCTCTGAGCCGAGCGGCTTTCCTTGCCACACCCTCCCGCCACCACGATGCTCTGCCTTAGTGTTCTGGTCATGTACTGCGCTCTCTGAAACCATGTGTCCAAAATAAATCCCTCCTCCTCTAAGTTGCTCTTGCCAGGTATTGTAGTCATAGAGAGGCAAAGCTAACACACAAGTAGAGAAGAGAAAAATACGTGTAGATAACTCCAAGACCCCACGGAGAAGAGCCAGAGGAAGTCACAGGAAAAACATTACAAAACTCCAGAAAAGAGAGAAATGATTTTAAGTGGTTGAGGTAGGAAATAGCTAAGAGGGAGGATAAATAGATCAGTATATTCTTTGTAGAAGAGGTGACATTGGTTTTTTTTATTAATTTTTTTTATGTGTGTGGTACTGGGAGAGGAACCCAGGGGCTTTTCTACCTCTGGGCTATACTCCCAGGCCTTTTTTTATATTTTATTTGAAAACAGGGTCTCACTAAGTTGCTGAGAACCTCACTCAGTAGCTGAGGCTGGCTTCGAACCTGTGCGATCCTCCTGTCTCAGCTGGGGTTACAAGTGTGCGCCACCACGCCCGGCAGAGGTGACATTTGGAAGGAAACTTTGAGATGGGCAGAGTTTGGCCATGAGAATTTAGAAGCAGAGGGGAATTTCAGGTGGAGATTTCCACAAACTCACCAGTTTAGGCAAGGAGCGGGGGCATGAAGAAAACTGGTTTGATCTGCTCCGAAAGAACTTGAGGAGACGCTCTAGCAAAGACACTTTTTGATTCATAATCAGTTGAGATGTCAGCTGTGACTCTTAATCTGTACACTAAGACAGCATGCTGGTTTAGGCCAGCCAAATGCATGTCAAGGAGACAAGCAAGAAAGACTCTTTTATTTTATTTATTTATTTATTTTTGTGGGTTTGGGGATGGAACCCGGGGGCATTCAACCTCTGAGCTACATCCCCTGCCCTATTTTTTTTATTTTTTATTCTTTATTTTGAAACAGGGTCTCACTGAGTTGCGGAGGGCCTAAATAGCTGAGGCTATCCCCGAACTGTGATCCTCCATTCTCAGCCTCCCAAATGCTGCGATGACAAGCGTGCACCACCACGCCCGGCACAATGAAGACTCTTGAAGTCTGCTTTTCAGACTCAGTGTTGCCTCAAACTGGGCGGAGGTTCATGAGTGTTTTAATGTTTCAAATCTCAGTTACTTTCTCTGAGCAACATCATTGCTTTCTCCTGAAAGATAAAAGAGAACATCTGAAATTCAAATTTGGCACATCTTGGGGATTTTAGAGGCAGAAAATCTTAGTGGCAATGAGTGTGGGTTGTTGGAGTCAGTTTATCCATAACTTGCTAGGCAAACTTGAATAAATGATTTAAGCTTTCTAAGGCCACTTGCTCATCTCTAAAAATAGAAATCATAACAATGCATAATTCCTAGGTGTCACGTTAAATACTAAATAAGAACATTTATGTAAAGATTTCAACCCATTTGGGGGCACATAATAAGCAAATTATATTACAAATAAGTAAATTTTGGCACCTAATCAGGAAACTGATGCTATAGAACACATCTCAATGGACAGGAATCTTGTTGAGTGATTTTTTTTCTAACCCATTTCTACACATTATCTTCCCTAACCCTTTACTTCTTTGATTCATAATAGTTGAGATGCCAACTGTGATTCATAATGTGTAGAAATGTGCTAGAAAATATCACTTAACTAGAAAATGTGGAGTAGAAATCTCTCTCCCCCAACACCCGCTCTTTCTCTCTTCTCTCTTCTCTCTCCTCTCCCCTATTCTCCTCTCCTCTCCTCTTCTTTCCCTTCCCTTCCCTTCCCTCCCCTCCCCTCCCTTCCCTTCTTTTCTCTTCTCTTTCTCTCTCTCTCTCTCTCTCTCTCTCTCTCTCTCTCTCTCTCTCTCTCTCCCTCTCCCTCTCCCTCTCCCTCTCCCTCTCCCTCTCCCTCTCCCTCTCTCTCTCTCTCTCTCTCTCTCTCTCTCTCTCTCTCTCTCTCTCTCTTCCTCAACATTTTGGAAAGTGGTCCCTTCCTGGGTTGAAGTTCAGGTCATACAACAGCTCCCTAGTAAGCAATCATTTAACCCATCATTGGAAGCTACTCCTTCCAGCATTACCAATAAACTACATTTTCTTCATTCCTTTCAAATAACATAAAATGTTCTTAGGACCCATTTGCCTGGCGGCGCTTCCCTTATCCCCCTCCCCTTTTTTCATCTCAGACATCCGCTGAATTATCGGACAATTTACTCACTGGGCTCATAGAAAGTGGACTTCTCAATGTTTTCCATCTCCTCACACCTGGTTTCTTATTGTAATCTTTTATTTCACTAGAATTTTAACACCTTCATTTAAAATGAGAGGTTAAGCAACTTCGTTTAAAATATTTTAGAACCTATAAATGTCTCACCCAACACTCTTCAGAGCTTACTTTCCCCGACGTATGGGAATTGGACTGAACATTCCATCTACCCAGGGAAGGTTATGCCAAAAGGAGACACGGTACTTTGTTTAAAACGTGGATATCTTATTACTTACAACCCTCACCTCTGGCCCAGCCTAATACCATAATTACTCTCTTAAATTTTCCTTTATTTAACATAATCTATTCTGTCTTCTTTTGTTACTATTACTTAATAACTAAACGGACCAAATATAATACCAAGGCTCAAGAAGGCATGAATCCAACTTGTGGAAACCTGCTTTTAATTTAGGATTATGGGGCCAGTTTCCTAGAAATTGCCACATTTTAGAGAAAATTGATTTTTCTTCTTGATGTCTAGAGATGACTGATCTAATTAGAATCAATTTAATCTAATAATGAGTCATTTTAGCGCTGTCTTCAAAAGGACCGTTTTAGTCCCCAACCCAGACTTAATTATCATATGTCTATTCTTGCTAGTCTAAATAAAAAATTAAATCATTGAATTTCTTAAGAACTTTCTCCACTGTCGTAGAGATGTGTTAGAAGCTATGAAGATAAAAACACAACAAAATCACTTTGACTGCTAAGCAGACCAGGGGAAATTATTTTCCCTTCTAAAGAGAGAAGAAATAGGACAGTGAGAAATTAGAGAGCTCTTTGTGAATAGAAGCTATGCAGGTGGATGATACAACCAACCTTTGTCACTAGATCACGATTTACCAAGTTGGGGCTTGGTAAATAAGTGTCATGAAGATAAGAGGGTTCCGATATCTTTCTTTCTAGGTTTCGATGGCTGTGAATTCCAACCTTGAAAATAGAGAGTTGAAAGGTCAGATCAAGCCACAGTGTTGGCGGGGAGGGCTTTGGTCTTGTTCTACATTATACTTAGCAAGTGCTCAAGATCTGTGCGTTAAAAGGATGAATGAGTGAGCTGGACCTGACCTGGCACTTACTCAGATTTTTCTCAGGTCACAAGGAGAACTTCCATCACTGAACACTGAACAAGCAATTGAACAGTGTGCCAAACCTACCTCCTCATGGAATTTCTTGGGGGAAACCAAGCAAATAAAAATGTCATATTAAATAATTTTGTTCATTAGGGGGCCTGAACATTCTGTCACAATTGACTGGTTTCAAATGCAATCAGAAAGCAAGATTCCTACTTTGTCCTTCTAATAATATCTTCTAATATCTGACTAAAGAAATAACAGTAAACCCTAGGAAATTCTCACTTTAAACCTGTCAGGTGGCTTTAGAACTATATGAATGTTTGTATATACCCTGACCCAGAACAAATTTGTAAGACAACAAGACTTTCTCTGAGGAGTTTCTGCAGATCTGGCGCTTTGAGACACTCTCTTGTTCTGTGTGTCCAGAGTAAAGCACATTCTTCTTGGTTTTAATAGCACAAGGAATTGAAGGAAGCCAGCGACCAGCTATAAGAACCAACAACACATCCCAAAAGAGGCATGTTTTTCATAGATGGATCAGACCTTATGAAGCAGTGTGTATGTCTCACTAGAGACGTCAGAACCCGTAGCTCTGCCTTGAATCTTGGTGGTTTTTCTCCAAAGTCTGCAACACACCATCTTGACTTAGGTGCATGCCGTTGTTGAGAGGGGCTGGAAGTGCCACAGAGACAAAGAAATTTCAAAATCTTCCTAGATTTAAGCAAAGAACAATAACTACTGCAAAAAAATCATAAAATCGGGTAATTTTTACAGAAATGTAGTCACTAGCATTAATGCATAATTCTCTTCTCATTTGCAGCAAGGACTTTGCTTATGGAAAGTGGCTTTTAATGGCATTCATCTTCTTAGAGTTCCCAAATAATTTCATAAAGATAAAAGTTAACCAGCATGTGGAACATATACATACCCAACCACATATTTACATGGATTTGTGTGCAAAGACATGCATACCAGGGAAGAAGGCTAGCTGTGCCGGCCTCTGAAAAGGAGCTGGGTCTGGGGAGAACGCAATCAAGGCTAGCGGAGTACATCAAAACTGCCTAATGCTTTCTGCTGTGCCCCCAGGCCGCCGAGAGCATGGCCAATTGGAAGGCAGTGAAAATTTTGAATCAATGCAAAAAGAAATAAATCCTTCTCTTTCTCTGTTCCTTTTTTGAACTCTATAATATAATTTCTCAGCACTGTTCTTTTGAAGTCCGACATTAGAATGAAAATTCCTTGAGGTTTGAGAGGCGCTGGAATGCATTACACAGGAGGGTGAGGAATGTCCGTGAATGCAGATCTCTAGGAGGGTAGAGGAGGGAACTCCATAGGGTCTCTTTTACCCTCTCGTTCCAATATCCCATGAGAATGATTTCTAACTGCCTGAGGAGCAGGAACAAAACAAAACAAAAAGCAGGTGCTGATTCGCTGACCACTGTGCTCTCTCAGCCTGACATCATGCGGGCTGAGATAAGATCCGTGGCCTGTCCTTTTCAGCTCTGTGCTCAGTGCCTGTTGGGACTACTCCACATCTTGTCTTCTCTTCTGAAGTTCTCTGGAGTTGAAATCCACTCCCATGGTTTAGCGGCCCCAACCCCTGAGTCGAGGTCCTGTGTGTCCCTGCTCCAAGGACACACCTTCAGTCCCTTCTTTCATCCAGTCTGCGGCCTCCTGCTTTGGGGGTAAACTGAGGCCTGTGGGTGTGAGCTTGCCTTGGTTTCTGGCCCACTTAGCCTGCCTCCAGTGACAGAAAGTGGGGCTGGCTTGCTTCCTTCTGACCAAAGTTGAACAATCCCCCGAACATCATGTATTGGCAAAGAAAATAAAAGTTCAGAGGTGAAAGAATTAAATCACGATGTTCTACTCACATTGGTAGATCAATCCATTGACAGATTAATGGATATCGTGTTTGGTAACTTAGGCAGATGAGCTACAGCTGGAGGTGGAGGAGTGTTGGGGCTATGATCTGTGTGCGTCTCCTTCTCTCTGCTTCTCACCACCGTGCCCTGACTCTGCCAATAACACCCAGCTAATACAGACTGAAACCTCCAGAACTATGATCAAATAAATCTTCCTCCCTCTAAGTTGCAGTGATCAGTTATTTTAGGCCTCATTTGTAAGAATGCTGACTGAAACACAGCAGGCAAAGGGTGGGTAATTTCATGGTACTCTGCCACATCCCACTTCCCAAACTTCAGACTCATTTACCCCATGATGTCTTCACATCAGTCTTGATGAGCACACTCCACTCACCATGATGTTTTCATGTCAGTATGATCAGCACAGTGGACTCGCCTGCCCAGAAGGTCCCCTTGATTTGTGTTCTCTTTGCACATTCTACCTCAAGCCTGGCACCAGCATCTCTGGTCACATTACCTGGTTGCAGGTCAACTTCACACTTCATTCCACCCCACAGTGCTACCCAGCCACCAGAGTTTAGACCCCCCTCCTAATACATCTCAGGTCTTGACGGTCAATAGTACCCCACACACCTTAGGTGCACCTCATCTCCCAGGAGAAGCTGAGCAATAGGCTTCTCCTGCAGCTTTCTGTACCTAGAGCGGTCCTCCTCAACCATCCACAACACATCACCAGAAAGACCAGTGACTAAGACCTGACCTTCAATTCAAGGTTTTCAGCTAGTTATACTGCAGGGAGCTACAACAGACTATTTCCAGTCAGAAAAAGCTGGAATGAATGACTACTGGGAATGCTTGTGCCCATATAACAACCTAGCATGCCGGCCCATGTTAGCCCGTGATGATAGTATGGTTATTTGTGTAGTGTTTGTGTTCCTAACTCTTGAGAAGAGACTGTCCTCAAAGCTCCACCCAGTGCCTGGATAATAACTGTTTGTTGAAGTGGACAGGGAAATGCTTTACTATGCTTTCTATGGTCCTCTGGAATTTGCTCCCAGATATCTGAAGAGAGAGGGAATAAACAGATGGTGAGGTGAGGAGGTTGAGGCGAATCTGTGCTGGGACAGTGGGAGTCTGGCACCAGATTACTGACTCTAAGAATAGAGGTGCCTCTGATTTACAGGATGGGCTCTTCTACACCAAAGAAAAGCAGAGGTAGCGATACAAAGGACGAGTCTTTGAAGACACGGAAATAGCCTCAAACTGGCACATGCCCTGTGCTGATAAGGACAGAACACACATTGGAATTCTGTCTATATTTCTGTTATTGAGAAAACAGACTGTCATCTTTGTGTGCTTGCCCTGATATATTGAGTGTTTAGCATGCCGATGTTCATATCTGGGGATGTGGTAGAGCCCAAGTAGTGTCTGTATTCAAGAAAGAATGAGCTGCTTTCTAGCAAGTCCTCCCAAGCAATCCGAGGGACTTTTCATCGGGGATGACACCTCTCCACTCTCATGACACTTCCAGAGGACACAGAAGCATCTTCTCTACCTCGGGCACTGAGGTCTGAAAGACCCACGGAGGCTGCTTGTCCCTAAAAGGAGCTCCCAAGCCCCTTATTGTGCAAATGGCATTTTTATTTTTATCTAAATGTCAAGAGCTAGCAAAATGTCCTGTCCCTTCATATTCTACCTGAATCATGTGAATCATTTGGGAAATTAAAACAGTAGACAACTCTCTGGTATGATTCCTACTGCTATTATCAAAAATGTCCTGTAATCATAGGTGAAGTATAAACACAGACTTATTTTAAATCTAATTTTATGAAAAGAAACTACTTATATTATTCCTTCTTCTCACCTATTGATTAAATCCTTCTATTTCTAGAATCTTAATTTTTCATGATTAAGACTCTTGAGGGAATTCTTGTATCGTCCATGGGCCAAATGTTTGTTGTACATTAAAAATCATATTATGAAAAGCTAAGTGGACTACTATAACTTCTGGAACTCCAAGATATGACATATAAGATGATAACTAAACATGTGAGTTCCTGCATGTGGAGAACCTAGTTTCAAAACAAATCAGAAGATTTATTTCTTCGATGACATCTCTCTCATCCCTTTCTGTTTGCTTGTTTCTCTTTGTTTTGTGTTTTATACCTAAATATGTTTTACAGCTTCTTTGCATCTGTGCTGAGGAGTTTGGCACTCACTGCTCATATTATAGGAATTTTTTCTGTTTTGATTCCACCAGGTCATTTCAGGTTTCTAAGATGAAAGTAGGGTTCAAGAAAGACTTGGATGGAAAATTATGGGACTGAAAAAGAACCTTCATCTCCCTACTGGTGGATATCACTTGTTTTTATCATATTATAATGTAATTAGGAGGAAATCCTATGATTATGACTCCCACAAATTTTTGACAAGAGTAGAAATTTCTAGACCTATTCCAGAGGATGACTTGGCAATATATGAAAAGCTTAAATGTATTGCCCTTTGACCTGGAAAATTTACAGGAATGTATCTAAAAGGCTGTTCATCAACTACAGCATTATTTATTTAAACAAAAAATCTAGAAAAACATTAAAAGGTATCAAGTCGAAAGAAGGCAGAAAAGAATTCCAAGCAGTCATTAAAAAATTATTTTATTACAGAAAATTCTCCATCAAAAAAGAGGCAGAAATTCCAAAAAAGTATGTACAGTAAAATTTCACTTTTGTTAAGTGGTGTGCAGTCTAAACATCCATGAGAATGCACTCCCTTCAGCAGCACATACACTAAAATTGGAATGTTACAGAGAAGATTAGCATGGCCCTGCCTAAGGATATAATACACAAATTTGTGAAGCCTTCTATATTAAACAAAATCTCATAAGGATTCGATATGGTGGCAATAGCTATTATCAAGGTTCAAGTAGAATATTAGACATTTTTGAAAAATATCTTTTTAGCCCTGTGTGATGGTGCACACCTGTAATCCCAGTACTTGGAAGACTGAGACAGGAGGATCACAGGTTTGAGGCTAGCCTCTGCAATTTATCAAGACTCTATTTAAAAAAAAAGGGGAGGGGGGTTGATTGAGGGTATACTCTAGAAGATTTGATCCCCACTACCAAGAAAAAAAAATGTCTTTCCATTCTGTCTGAATGGTTTATCATGAGCATATATGGTTTCTTATTTGGGGAAATGAAACATTGAATTTGGGCACTAGACCTTTGCAAGGTCCCATGGCAGGCACCTCCCAGAGACCCCCCAGGACAGTGGAACCAGGAGCACGGTGTCTGCCATCTGCTGGCTCTGAATCTTCAGCCGGCAGCTGAGATATGAGAGACATCCTAACACTGGATGTAGTCCAAAAGAGACAATATCCTGGCTCCATGTCAGGGAGGATGTGAAGGAGCTGGGCTCTGGAGAGGGAGGGCCTCCTTGGAGGTCACATGACTTCCTTGGGAGGTCACCTGCGGCGCTTTCCAGTCGCTGAAAAGCTGAGCTTCACTCAGGGTTACAGAAGCCTCAGCCCGGTGAGCAGCTGCCTACTTTCTTGTTCACTCTGGTCTCACCCTTCTTTGGGGACACTGGTTCCCACGGATGTTCAACACGGACTCCTGGCCAGAAAACGCAGGGCTTCCTGGTAAATATCCTGCACATATGAGACAGTACTTTCAAAACAAAACAAAACTCTATTTAAAATAATAAACCTCTCATTGATGTTGATAATGAAGAAGATAAATTACTAAGTCTTACCTAATTTCAAAATCTTAAAAGTAATTCTGAGCATGTGGGGCTGGTTATTTTATAATAAATAAATGATTCCAGCGATCTCCTTGGACTCCACAACAAGCTCCTTTTGGTTTGGGTTTGTTTTACCAGCAGTAGCATGACACAGTTCTGTTGGATTCCCCAGGCAGCTGGGAGAAAGCACTAACTAAGCCGAGATTCGGCCAGGGATGGGCATGAGCTGCTCCCATGGGTTCTAAATCCATGGCTCGTTCCCGAGCCTGGGCTTCCTGGTCCTGTCGATGTCCAGTCCCTGTAGGCGTAGCTCTTAGGCCAGTCCTGAGCTGATGGGTGAGGGAGGAGGAAGGACACTCAATGGCGACTGAGGAGTGGGGCAGAAGGCCTCCTACGTAACCCGGAAGCACAGACATTGGTTACGCAGGGTGGTGGGCACAGGAGACAGAAGAAGGCTTCACAAGCGCTTCCGGTGTAGAAGATGTCGTACTGATTCATAGTAAGAGCTAAATTCTGCAGAGTTCCTACCATATGCTGGAGCTAGGCATGTGCTTAACAGTGTGCCACCCCGTCGAGTCCAGAACACTCCTGTGCCATGAGGACCTCGCGCCCCTTCACCAGGACAGAGCGCAGAAGCTCTGGAGCTCACACAGCTATAGATGATGGAGCGGGAGCTGCGACCCAAGTCTACGGCAGAACCTGAGCCGGACTTAGCTGTGGAGCCTCCCGCTCACTCTAGAGTCTTTGGCCCAGTGGGAAGCAGAAGTAATTTGCCTGAATCAAACTGCTAAGAAGCAGCAGAGTGAGGCTCGGAGAGGGGTCGTCCAACACCCAAGCACGCCCCGCCGCAGCCCCACGGGCGGTCCCCCAGGCTCTGGCAACAAAGGGAGGTTTTCCTCTGACTTAGCAGTGCTGCCAACTGGTCTCCACTGGAGTCTTGGTTACTGGGTCCAGCCTTAAGCCCAAAATACAGTCGAGAAGATGAAAAAATAACTTTGGGTCTATGAAATAATCCACGGTAACCAAGATCATTTCAGACTGTTGTAGAGATCTTGGGCTGCGTGTTGTAACTTCTGTGGTATTTCCTTTTTAATTTTGTTTTGCCTTTTTAAATCCCCCTCTGTGTTGCTGACTTCACCAGCATGGATGCCAAATAGAAGAGGAACAAATTACTAGGCCAGGAGTCAGCAAACGGGCCAGGCCTGAACAGAACCCGCAGGAGGGTGTTCTTGTGTTTTGTTTTTAGCTTGTCTGCCTTTGCTGTTTCCCCCACACTCCATGGAAGTGAGACCTTGGGCCTTGGGCACCGTGACCAGCCTGGGAGTAGGACTGGTGCCATATTTTCATGGCTCTCCCACGGCGCCATGGCAACATGGTTCACCTGTGAGCGTGTGAGACCTCATCTCCAAAGCGTCCCGTCGCCCTGTGGGGCGTGCTCACGCTCCCCACCCCCGTGGCGTCTGCAGCCACCTTTCCCTCTTCTTGCAGGGCTCCTGACAGTCTGTGCTACTGCCCCCTTCTTCCCTTGAGGAAGCACAACCATAAGCACTAGGAAGAGGCCTTGCAGGACAGAAGAAAGAAGCTGGTGCAGCGGCATGCACCTGTAACCCCAGCACCTGGGAGGCTGAGACAGGAGGATCACAGGTTCAAGACCAGCCTTAGCAAGTTAGCGAGATCCTGTTTCAAAAACTTAAATTGGGCGGGGGTGTGGCTCAGTGGTAGAATGCCCCTGGGTCCAATCCCCAATACCACATAAAAAAGAAAGAGCAAAAGAGAGATGGAAAGAGGAAGGAAGGAGGGAATGAAAGAAGGGGAAAGGGAAAGAGGGACAGAGAGAGCGAAGGAATGCCCACCTCACACTGCTGCTTCCTAGGCTTCCTGGCTCCTGGTCCCCAGGGATCCCCGCGGAGGGTCCGGAGAGTCACCCCCTCCCAAGGGCCCACTTCACTCCGCCATCGGGGCCGCATGGCACTTACGCTATGCCTACAAATGTTTTCAAGAAAACATTTTCTCATCCAGGTCCTTTCAAAAATCCCCCCTTTGTCTTGGCTGAGCTGGCATAGAAGACAGACCAGACATGTTTGTCCTGGGGAGGGGTCCTGGGCAGGGGTCACGGTCACGACGGCTCGCAGCAGGAGTGAGTGCTCCTTGCTGCAAGATTCACCTTACAAGAACCTGCTTGGCACGAACGTTGTGGTTGTTGTTGTTGTTGTTGGTGGTGGTGGTGGTGGTGGTGGTGGTGGTGTGTGTGTGTGTGTGTGTGTGTGTATGAGAGAGAGACTGGAGATTAAACTCAGGGACATTCTCTCTCTCTCCAAGCTACACCCCCTCCCCGGCTCTTTTTATGTTTTGTTTTGAAACAAGATCTCTCCGGGTTGCTGAGAATCTCACTAAGTTGCTGAGGCTGGCCTCAAACCTGCTACTCTCCTATCTTGGCCTCCCACTGCCTCCAGAAGGTCCACAGAAAATGTGTGAAGTTGAGAGAAAGACAGAACTGCCCCACTCCACTTAGTTATATCAGCCAAGTCCCAGCAAAGCCATATTGATAAAGATGCTTCGAGGACTTCCTGAACATCTGTAGAACATGGTTCGGAGCAGGCACACAATGATACTTGTTGACTAACGTAACAGAAATGGGAGTCGCAACCACAAAATAGTTGACATCTATTCCGTTCTCCTTTTTTTTTTTTTTGCTGAATTGTGTGTGTACACATGTATGTGTGTGTAAAACTGGAGACTGAACCTAGGGGATTCTATTTCTGAACTATATCCCCAGCTATTTTAGTCTTCATTTTCAAACAGGATCTTCTCTAAGTTGCTGACAGCCTGGCTAAGTTGCTGAGGCTAAGATCCTCCTGACTCAGCCTCCCAAGCACTGTCTGGAGTTATAGGTATGCGCCACTGTGCCTGGCTAAAAACTATTTAGATTCCTAGACGTCCAACTGCCCTGTGAGATCTGTATCTACATTCCCATTTTGCACATGTAAAAACCAAAGAGCAGCTTTTGTGAGGTCAGCCTTAGCATCTAAGAGTGAATACAGGGTGCAAGGTCCACTCCAGGGCTTCTGTCTCCAGCATGAATCACTGGTGTTTGTGCATGCATTCCGAGAGGGCTGGGAATGAATAGGAAGAAAGGTCACTGGCCCCATGGAGCTGCAACGTGCACACCCAGCCCAGCGTGCACGCTAAGCCTTGGAGGGTTAGTAGGGTAAAATCCAGGGAGCCTGGCTCCAGTGCTTTGCCCTTCAAGACTTTTGACAAAGCTTGCAAATAGAATGACCTGTGTGGTACTTGTCTAACCACCCCAGGAAGGCTGGTGCTGCAGGGTTGCTGCAAGTCCTTGCTTAGCCTTTTAAACAGATCCTGCCCTGGGCTTCCCAAGAGAATTCCTCTGACTCCTCTCAGTGCCTGGGGGCCTTTGGCTCCTGAGCTAAGTGGCTGGGACATACCAGCAACAGGAGTCGCCCGAGTTAATTGACCCAGGAATCTCTTTTACTTTCAGGTCCTATCTACAACACTTTCCCATGTCCAGAGTGTCAGGGAACACATTTAGGAACCTTTACAACATAAATACCTCCTTGAGATAAAGAATATTCCATAAGAAGCCTAAAAATAAAATATGGTCACGATCTGTAGATGCCTAGATGCTGGTGTGATGTGTCTGAATCTTACCTGAAAAGCAGAGGAACAAGGTTGAGGCAGAAGGCGGCTCTAAGCTCCGCAGTTCCATTTCCTGAGCTGTAACTGGCAGCCACTATGGTAGGCACCAGCCACTTTTAGGTATAAAATATACACTAGGCTTCAAAGATTTTCTACAAAAAAGGAATGTAAGATGTATCATTAATATACTATTACACATATATAATTCATGTACTTCCATTCCTAGTTTTAATACAAGCTGTCCTTATCTAAAAATGTTTGGGACAAGAAGTGTTTCTTTTTTTTTTTTTTTTTTGGATTTTGGGATACTTGCATATGCATAACAAGATGCCTTGGGGATGGGACTCGAGTCTAAACACGAACTTCCTTTATGTCCTATACATGCCTTACGCACGGCCTGAAGGTAATTTTATACAATGATTTTTAATAATTGTCTGCATAAAACAACATTTTATGGTACAGAATGTTCCACTTGTGATATCATGCCTGCGCTCCAAAGTTTGGGATTTTAGATTTCTGTGTTAGGAATGCTCAAACTGTGAAGATATTATAATGTTTTTGGTATCCTGGGTTAAATAAATATTAACATGTTAAATAATGCATTCATAATCTGGATTCAGCTGGACTGCCTTAGGTACTGGACAGGATAATACTGAGTTGAAGCCGCACCCGGCGCCGAGTGAGATGCGCGGACCTGGGAGGAGCACAGGCGCACAGTCCTGTGGGTGTCTTCAGTCTTCCGAATTCCTTTGGATTTCACCACCAACTTCTCTACTTACTTGTTACCCTCTGGGCAGAAGGAATTAAAACTTAAAAAAAGAAAAAAAATCTGTCTGTTGTGGAGAAATAGATCAAAGGCAAATGAACTTGGTCAGTGGCATGCAAGATAAATATTATTCCATGGCTCAAACAAATCTCCTGGCTGCCTGGGCAAGACATGTCGATAAGGTACTTTCATGTCTCTCCACTGTCTGTCCCCCACCCCTGGTGACCTTCTCTTTCTTCTTCTCTGAGAGGCCCACTTGTGATAATGTAATAACCAGAAAGCAAAGGCGGTCTTCAGTGTAGTACAGAAAGAGCTTCCAGGCAGAACTGAGTTGTGTGTCTGCCGTGCTAACCCTGCGCCTGGGTGCTTGTGGTGTCGTTCACAGTGAGGCTGTCTCTATGCTATACCGGAGTCTGCATTACCCTGACCCATGTCATCTCCCGAGCCTGGCAACCCCACGGGGGATGCACCCTTGAGAGTACCCTGTGAAAAATAGAGAGTTACAAGTGTCACCACGCCGGTGACGGGGCGCTCCTAGGCCCCTGCAGTGCGCTGAGCGATGACCTTCGGTTTGTACTGTAGACAGATGTAGCTCGCCCATGGCCACACAGCTGCTAAGTGACAGACTCAGAGTCTAAGAGCCCTGTGAGCCAGGTGTGGTGGCGCACACTTTATTTTGAAACAGGGTCTCACTGAGTTGCAGAGGGCCTCACTAAGTACCTGAGGCTGTCTGGTCTTGGCCTCCCGAATACTGGGATTACAAGCCTGCGCCACCACGCCCCCCTTTTCTCTAGTCTTGAGGTAAAGTAGTCAGAAACAGAAACTCGGGGCAGATGGCTGGCTCTACCATCTGAGTATAAGAGCAGGCGAGTTTGCAAAGTTCATGTTTGAGATCACAGAATTTTAACCCAGTCGGGGTTAAAAATCCTTAACCCAGTCAGGCATGGCGGCACACGCTTGTAATCCCAGTACTTGGGAGGCTGAGACGGGAGGATCACAAATTCGCAGCCAGCCTCAGCTACTTTCGTGAGGCCCTCAGCAACTTAGTGAGACCCTGTTTCAAAAAAAAAAAAAAAAATAGGACTGGGAGTGTAGCTTGAAGGTAGAATGCCCATGGGTTCAATCCTCAGTATGACAATAAGTAAATACATACATATATACATAAATACACGAAATGCATATATACACATACATACATACATACAAAAATCCCTAACCCTACACACGAGAGTAGTGTGTGTGTGTGTGTGTGTTGCTGGGGATTAAATCCAGGAATATTCTTCCTCCAAGCTACATCTCCCAGTACTGTTTTCTTTCTTATTTTGATACAGGTTCTTGCTAGGTTGCCAAGGTTGGCCTCAAATCTACAATCCTCAGACTCCCAAGTTTACTAGGATTACAGAGGTGAGCCACTATTCCCAGCCAAGAGAGATTAAAAAAACAAAAAACAAACAAACAAACAAACAAAAAAAACACTTTAAGCTGAGCGTGGTGGATCAGGCTTGAAATCCCCACACTTGGGAGGCGGAGACAGGAGGATCACGCAGGTTCAAAGCCAGTCTTGCTGCCTTAAGAGACCCTGTTTCCAAATAAAAAATATATAAAATAGGTCTGAGAGTGTAGCCCTAAGGTAGAAGGGCTTTCAGGAACCCCAGTACCACCAAAAAACAAAACAAACAAACACTTTAAAAAATCTTGAAGGGAAAAAAATTTTTCAAGGGAAAAGGTAATCAAGGAAGACCTTAGAGTTTTTATCTGTTAAGAGAAAATAATGAGATAACAAAATAATTATATTTTTCCTGTCTTAGCTTATAAACAGGCATGTGAAAATCTCAAGAGTTATTTTAAAACATATTTTGAGGGATAATATTATTTGGAAACAAATTTGACTATTGCAAAAAAATAGTCACTGGTTCCACAGAAGTAAAATTAAAAATACTTATTCCTTTTTATTCACATCTGTCATGAAAGAATAAAGCCCAGTGCTTAGTTCTTATGCTCCTGATCACTAAAGAATACAAGGCAAAAATAAATTAAAATAACTACTCCCAAATTCTAAATTGAACATTGTGGCTTGGCATGAAATGTAGGGCTTACGTTTAAAAACTTATTTTTAAAAGAAAAGTAATTCAGCGGAGGCAGAAACCACCGAAAACAGTAGTTTTCCTGCCAACTTTAGCTCCTGACCATCTCGGTGCTTGGCAACCAAGGTTCCATAAACTCCAAGTGCCGAGCACAGGGTCGGGCTGAGCCTGCGCATGCGCAAACGCTTGCTGGTGTATTACTGCGGTGTTTATGTGTCTGCCCTAAGGACGCTGCTGAACTCCAGGCATTAGCACCCTACCTCTCCCAGGCAGAGGGGTGGGGTGCTGGGGACTTGAGCTCCCAGCAGCGCGATGACAGCTCTGAGCATGCCCCTCCGCATATACCAGTCTCAGGGCTCCCCGTTTTCAGATCTGCTTAGCAAAGTGAAGGGCAGGGTGACAGCCCAAGGAGCTGAGTTTCTTCCCTGGGGGCAGAAATAGTGGCTTCCTACTGGCAGAGCGAAGCACATAAAGGGGCCTGACTGCGACCTGACACCCCCCCCCCCCTTTCTTTCTTCCTTTTCCTATCAGCCCCTGATCAAAATGCAGGGCTCTGAGTTGATATCAACCAGTGTTAGCTACTACAAGTGTTATCTTGACGTCATTCTCTCTTCCTCTGCAAAATGAGCTTCCTGGATATGATTTTCTACAAGGTCCCTCCCAGTTCTGGAATTTTAAAACAATTTACTGTTAGACTAAAGTCGTTTATACAATAGGCCGGAGTAGGACTGAAGTACAACGTTTCCCTGAGCTGTGTACACACAGCCTGGTGACCCCCACACACCTCGGGCCCAATTATAGCCCAGGAGGACCGAGAATTTCACACATCCCTCCCAGTGAGGTGCTCTGTGGGGGTTGGCTGATTTGAAGACAACTCTCAGTATGTTTAGAAATGGAGTTAATTATTTAGATCAGGAACAGGAAGAAAACCAGTGCATACAGCAGGAAAGGACTATTCAGAACCACAAAACAAGGATCCCCATGATCAAGAAATGGTGAATAATCTGAGAGAGGGAGGATACCACAGAGAGAACTGTTCGTGGACTACAACCATTAACTGAATGTGCCAAGCATCTTGTTGAGCTGGGAATGTCAGTACTTACTGGCATTTCTTTCATTAGAATCTTCGGGAAAGAAATGTGCTATAAGCAAATAACAAGACCTTACAGTATTGACTCAAGGCATAAAATATCATTTGATGAGCTCCTTCCTATAGAAGGTGACCTAGATCCCTGCTTCTCACCAACAAGGAGGTGCCCCAGGGAGGTATTTGGCAATGTCTGAAGCATCTGGGGTTGTCACAACTGGGGCTAGGGGTGCTACCAGCATCTAGCAGGGAGAAACCAGGGATACTGATTGCCTGCCATCACAGGACAGCACCCACCCCTACAGAATTATACAGATCAAACTGGCAATAGCAGGCAGCCTGGGAAATCCTGGTCTGACTGGAGCACAAAAGGAAGCCGCAGCACTGTATTGCTGGCGTCCTGTCAGGCCTTTCACGCACCAGAAGCAAAGCTGTCCACGCTGCCAGAGGCCCTGGAAGCTGAGAGTGTTCTGCTAAGTTGTCTGCGAGTTGACTCCCACGTGCTCAGAGCCTCTCAAATATTGTTGGCTTCCTCTAGGAGCAATCAGATGCCTACCAGGTGAGTGCACTCATGAGTGTGCAAGCAGAAACAGCGTGAACTTGAAGACACGGATACAGGATAGTGGTTCTCTGGGGTCATTTTAAAACCAGAGGCAAGAAATGGTGGAAGTAAGGAAATCAGCTGCACCTTGCACCACAAGACAGACCACGCGAGCCTGTGTGGCGAGGATGGATTCTAATACCATATGCCTTGCTGGGATCCTGAAGAAGCCCGTGCATGGCATACCCAACGCCCCTCACAAAGGACAGACTGAACGAGTCGCCCGGGATGCAGGACTGGATAGGAAAGACGCGTTAGCTATGGGAGTGTAGAGCGTTGGAGATAAGCCTGCTGTGATGTTCAGAGCTAAACACATTGCCCATGAGAACTTGAAGCTCGGGCCACGGGTAAGCAAAAGTCCACACCCGGAGAGAATTTCTTCACCATCATAACTCCTTTCTCGAAATAACCAGTTTCACCACGTGTCTTGTGTTTCCTGTCATCTGCCTGCCCGTATCTACCTCAGATGGCAGGGACACACAGAGGCCCCTGCTGTGCATGTGAGAAGATCCCCAACATGGACAGGCTGCAGAGACAGATGCCCCCGAGGCTTAACCTTCACCAGAAGCCTCACCCAGCAGTGCCACCTACCGGACGAAGGAGGAAGAGCAGGGTCAAAGAGGTAAGACCAGATTATGTTCCTAATTCCAAGGTCTAGTCCGACTTTGTTCCAAGATGCTTCACTGGTAGCAAAACAGGTTATAATTTGATTTTTAAAGTCATTGTAAATAATATATAAAATGATATTGGTCCAGAACCTGAGCAGTGAATGACCTGAAACAAGGATAGATATTAGTCCTCATTTCTGAGATCAGGCTGGTCACAGACAGCAATGGTCGGCTGCCAAACGGAGAGGTATTCAGAGAATTTTCCAGTGTAACTAAGAAGGCCAGTGATGGAAATAGTGCCTGCCTGGACTGGGAGCAAGAAGGGCTTTTACCATGTCCATGCCTGTCCTGAACAATGGAAACCCAGCGAGGCTTTCTGTATATTTTGTATCATGGATTTTCTGTCCCAAAAGATTTGAGTGCATGGTAAATAATTCAGAAAATTAGGATTTTGTTTATCGTTATCAAGGTTTCTTTATTTTCAATTAGGTTTCTAATTTTAAAACCCTACACATTTAGCAAATTTTGAAACATGACAGAGTTAAAAACTAACCTTCTGCAGGTTTAATTTATACCCCATAAAGAAATGTCAGTAAGCAGGAGCTTGGCATGGAAGCCTGTATTCACATTTTTTCCTCTTGAGGGAAGGAGTCAGGCTTTTGGCTATTGCTATTAAGTCAGCCCTCATTATATTATCATATGGTAAGTTCCCTTTGTGTGTGAGGCCTGCACTAGGCAAGTTCGCCTTCCAGTGCAATCTCCATGTTTTCTGAGGTCACTGCCCCGCAATTTTTGTACCTGAAGAGCTAAGGGGCCTCGGGGAGCCCAGCGGCTCGCACACAGCAATGGTGTGAGTGCGTGGAGGGCCCCGCACTGCTGCCGCCTGGCCTGGCCTTGAAAGGAAGGCCACGGGGTTCCTGCAGGCCTTGCTTAACTAACGCAATCAAAGGTGGGTTGACGGTGGTGGACCAGGATGGAATCCCTCTGGAACCTGCCAGGCAAGAGCAGCAGGGGGAAACTCCACCACCCAAGATGGCGGACCACAAAGGAGAGGGCCCTGGGTGCATGGACGAGCCGGAAGAGGAAGGGCCAAGGTGCGGAGAGTGTAGGCCATCGTCCAGGCCTGGATGTCTTTCTCCTCTTCCTTCATGAGACGGTATAAGGCCCATATATTTGACCCCTCATTCAATTTAACTCAAAGATAGTTAAATATCCATTTTGTAAATGTTAATAATGACTCTTTAAACCTCATGCTTCTAACACATTGAACTAAAATCATTAAGTTTCATGGAGACAGTTTAGTAGACAGAGAGGAAATGTGTCCTAAAACCTTATGTCTGGTTTTCTTTCCCCAAAAGAGCATCCGGCCAGAATGAACTTCAAATGGGAAGAAATCCCACAAATACTGTATCCTCTGTTCTGACCTCCACGCCTTACTGAAAACACCATTCACTGTTCCTCTGTAGGTGCCTTTCAACAATCAGGCCCCTGTCCCTGAGACTTGGCAAGGGCCTGTACAGAACCAAGAGCAAGGGAAATGTTTTAACAGCTCTGTTAATACAGCAACAGAGGTTTATTGTTATCAAATTGACACAGCAAAGCCATTGCCACGTCCGGAAGGCCACCTCCTCTGCTTGTAGGCCCTGCGACTTCAGGGCCCGAGTCCCAGCAAGACTGAGGATTCGCTCTCAGACTAGTGAGCAGGGCCCACAGGACACAGAGATTTGGAGTCGGCGAGGATTAGATTTGCTCACCGCGTCTGTGAGCCATGGCAAATTGCACGACATGTTTAAAGTCCCCGTGGTCTTTTTGTTTCCCTGGACACAGTAAGCACTCAATAAACAGCAGGGCTTTTTTCCTTTTCTTTTTACAATTTGAGTTATATGTATATACCATATATCTTAAATGCACAGCTTGATGAATTTCTGTACATGTAAGCATCACTCAAAGTACAATATAGAACATTTCTGGAAGCCAAAAGGGTTCCATCATGACCCTTACTCCTTATATCTGCGTCCCCATCAGTGAAGACGGCCTTCCTATCTAACAGCATGCGTCCGCTTGGACTCTTCTTGACTCGGAGTGCACGGTCCTCCGCGTCTGGGATCTCCCACTCAGCACCTGCCTCCTCCAGCTGCGCACTCGAGGGGCGCATGCGCACCAGCGGCTGCTCTGTGTCACCCAGCGGGGTTGTGGTGTGGACACGGCGCTGTTTACTCTCATCTCACTCCTGATGAACATTTGGGCTCTTTCCAGTTTGGGATCATTAGGAACGAAGTTTCTGGGAACCTTCTCGTCCATGTCATATTAATTTTTATAGGGATAGAGTACAAAGTCTGTTTTCCTCATTACTGGAAAACCAACTATTGCAAACCATTTTTCTCTTCTGCATTTCTCATCTGTCACTTCAATGAATATATCCAAATGCTGGCGATGGCGATTCCTAATTTGTTCCATTATCTCTGCATCTCTCTTTGTTCTCTGTCATTTAGCATCTGAAGTGTCATAGGTAGCTGGAGAATTCCATAAAGATATTTTAAAAAGACATAAAATTATTTGATTTTTTTAAACCCACAATAACTGTTCTTTCAAAATATCATATTTGTTTATTTATTTATTTTGTACTGGAGATTAAACCTAGGGGTATTCTACCTCTGAGCAACATCCCCAGCCCTATTTTATATTTTATTTTAAAACAGGGCCTCAGACCTGTGATCCTCCTGTCTCAGCCTCCCAAGTACTAAGATTACAAGTGTGTGCCACCACGCCTGACAAAATATTGTTTCTTTAGACTAAACTCTAAGACTAGAAATATATTCTGGGAGAAAGCAAAGATTAGTGTAATAATATGCATCTTGCTCTCAGACACTTTCAATCTATAAAAAGAAAATGACCCATATTGAATAAGAACATAACAGGATCAAGTTGCGCAGTGCAGTAGTAGAGATCCAGACAGGCCTCTCAGACACTCACAGCATGGAGTCTAAGAGTCATCTTTCCCAAAGCAATTGTTTTAGCTGGCTGGGTGACTCACACCTGTAACCCCAATACTAGGGAGGCTGAAACAGGAGGATTGCAGGTTTGAGGTCAGCCTCAGTAACATAACGGTACTCTCTCAGCAACCTAGCGAGACCCTGTTTACAAGCAATAATAATAATAATAATAATAATAATAATAATAGTTTTAAAGGGCTGAGGTGTATCTCAGAGGTAGAATGCTCCTGGCTTCAGCCTCCCAAGTACTGGGATTATAAAGTGTGTGTCACAATGCCCAGCTTTAAAAAAGTCATTTTTGAGAAGTACAAAAATCTTTGACAAATACTGCACTGTGCAGGGAGATGGGCTTTGAATCTGTTAACGTTCAGGACGAGGCTGTGAAGACTGCAGAGTGAGGGGGAGTGGGAGAGTGGGAACCGCATAGGAAGAAGAGAGTCAAGAGAAGCCGTGTGTTCACACACTGGGAGGCTGGCGCCCCGGTGGCCTCTGTTCACCCTCCTCCAACTCTCCTGAGCGTCATTCTTCAAGCAACTTCCAGAAAGGCCGACGAGACTGAGACTTCTCCAAGGGCCGGGGCACACACCTGCCTCCCAAGTGCTGGAATTCCAGGCCCATGCCACCACGACCAGCTAGATGCGCTCAGCGCTGCCGCTGGGGGCTCCATCGCTCTGAGAGGCTGGCGGCCAGTCGTGGAGTCTTGGCCCGCTGGGCTGGTGAGCCGGTCACAAGCCTGCACCTGCCTAGCCAATGTGCTCGGCACCATGCAGAGAATCCATACCAGACACTGTGCAAGAGTCCAGGCTCGACGGGCAGCTTATTGATTTGGCAGATAATTAAAAGACAACAGAGATGAACTCAAGTGCTGCCCTGGTTTTTCCATCCTGAGAGCAAACCTGACATCTCCTCTGGGCTCATTAGCCCATCAGCTACGGCAGGAGGCAGACGGCTCCTCCACAGCGCATCAAAGGGCCCTGGTCAGCATCTCCTGTCTCTGCTCAGGTCGCCGGGAGACACCCTGGGGAGCATCCTGGTCGCCATAGCCCTGGCTCCTGCCAGCGCCTGGCTGCAGACAGTAACGGAGCCGGGATGCAGGTCGCTGAAGAGGCTCTGCCCTCCCCTCTCTGTCTGTGGATGTGGAGGGAACCCGCGAATATAACAACCTGTCGAGGTGCTGCAGCTGGCTTGCATGCACACTGCAAAGAGAACTAGCCGTTTCAGCAGGAGGGAGAAGGGAGGGAATTGGGGCTGGTGCACACGAATTCACCTGGAGTTGTCATTTGGAACAGATGCCACTGCTGCCAAGCCTGGGACGGACCTAAGCTGTGCTGCGCCTGACTTAGACTGTAACTAAGTCGATACTCTACTGCTTCTTCGGAAAGTCACAGCAGGTTAAATACTCAGGCAGCATATTATTTACAACCTGTTCCTAACTCCAGAGCTTTTGCAGCCGTAGTTTAGCGGACAGAAGCAAGTATTAAAAGGTTAATGTAAGTGCTGGTGTTGGCAGTGGAATGCGAGGAGCTTGGATTTCAGCAGGATACCTATGGCAGAGAAGCAGGCTGCGATCTGATGAGTGTGAACAGCTCTCTACTGGAACAAATCAGACACCGCCCAAGCCAGCAACGGGAGGCTCCGCACAGCAGATAAATCCTGACAATTAGCTTCAAAGCAAACTCCCCATCCCTCCTCTTCCCTGGTTTCTGACACTGTTAATGAGATGGAACATGTATGCTCCTTTATACAAGTTGGGGCGCACCAGCCCTGAGCTACCAAAGAAGCGGGTTCTGCTGTGGAAACCTCAACCAAAAAGAAGGAGGAAGAGGAAGAGGACAGGGAAAGGAGGAGGAGGAGGAGGAGGAGGAGGAGGAGGAGGAGGAGGAGGAGGAGGAGGAGACACGTTAAATATTCCTTCCTCCCTCAAACTTCACTGCAAACCTTGCCTGTGGTAAAAATGCTCAGCCTGAGAAAGGCTCTGGTATGTGCAGTTAGATCGGCAGCACTGGAGAGAACTTCCTTAGACATTTTTATGGGGACCAGAGTCTAGATAAAATGAGCTCTCTCCCCGCCTATCCCCAGCCTTCCCAACCCTTGAGGCTTCTGGTTTTTGTCAAAGATAGTTGTAGTTACAGCTCATTAATCATCCGTCACCCAGACAGACTCTGTCAAGAATGCTGATAACATCGGAGCTGCGGGGAGCGGACCACAGAGGCAGGACATGGGGCTGGTTCTTTCTAGCCGGCCCCAGAAGGCAGACCACAGATAGTTGGTCAGGCTCCCAGACAATGGGGTCTTTAATACCTGAATGGTAACAGCACCCCCAGGCCATTTAAATGCTGGCACTATTAAAAAACAACCAGAAACAGTGAGCGCCCTTAATTAAAAGCGCACTCTG